>NW_006411872.1:8307-8845 GCF_000296735.1 Chrysochloris asiatica
CAAGTTGAACTCATCTGCCTTGTAGCTGGAACTCTGTATATGGAAATGTTGCACTACCCTGCCATGTAGCTTTCTCTCTGTATATGAACATATTGTACTTGTCTGCCGTGTAACTAGCTCTCAGTATATGTTGGATTCATCTGCCATGTAGCTTGTACCCTGTATATGGACATGTGGTACTACTCTGCCATGTAGCTAGCTCTCAGTATATGAACACTTTGGACTAATCTCCCATGTAGCTTGAACTCTGTATATTTAAATGATGCACTACACTGCCATGTAGCTAGCTCTCTGTATATGGACATTTTGGACTCATCTGACATGTAGCTAGCTCTCTGTGCATGAATATTTTGGACTGATCTGCCTTGAAGGTAGCTCTCAGTATATGGACACATCTGACATGCACCTAGAACTCTATATATGGAAATGTTGCAATACCCTGACATCTAACAAGCTTTCTGTATATGAGCTTATTGGACTTGTCTACTATATAGCTAGCTCTAGTTGTATATACATGTTGGACTCATCTGCCATGTAG
>NW_006411873.1:0-2253 GCF_000296735.1 Chrysochloris asiatica
ATCTTGATCTTTTCCTTCTTTCTTATTTTCTTAATGACTTTTTGCTCTCTTCATGTATGATATTCTTGGTGTCATCCCACAACTCTTCTGGTCTTCGGTCTTTAGTGTTTAATTCATCAAATCTGTTCTTCAGATGATCACTAAATTCAGGATGTATACGCAGTTATAATTATGGGACCAGAAGAAATCCAGTAAAAAGGCTGCGATAGAGGAGAGAGAAGAGATAGAGGAGAGAGAAAGACCCAGGATTGATTCTGGGAGCCTTTTCCATTTGACATTATTAGAGGAGAGCTATGATAGGAAATTAAACAACATACTTCTCAATAGCCCATTGGAGTCCTGGTGTGACACTGTTAAGATCAGCACTAAACCACAAG
Source organism: Chrysochloris asiatica (assembly GCF_000296735.1). Lineage (NCBI taxonomy): Eukaryota > Metazoa > Chordata > Mammalia > Afrosoricida > Chrysochloridae > Chrysochloris > Chrysochloris asiatica. The sequence continues at coordinate 378 of NW_006411873.1, forward strand.
GTGGGTTTGAATTGCAAGGTCAGCAGTTCAAACTCACCAGCCACTCCTTGGAAACCCTATACAGATTTGCTATGAGTTGGAACCAACTCAACAGCACTTAACTACAACAACTACAACAACATGATAGAAATGAAGAAGAAACAACCAATGGATTCAAGGACAAACAGAAGAGTGTGGTATCAGGGGAGCTGAAAAAGGAAGAAAGGGAGGTTCATGAAATTGATCAGTGGCTTTGACAAAACGGAGGTCACAGTGACCTAAAGAGGGTGGAGGATGGAAGGCAGGAATTTCAGATGATTTTTTGGAGAAACATTGCTGTGAATGGGAACATAGGGATGGGGAGTCAGCTGGAGGAGCAAGGGGGACCAAAGGAGGCTTGGTGAGGTAGGAGATGATGGTATTACTTAAACAAGATGTTCAAGAAGGAGACTGGTGGTGGTGGTTATGTGTTGTGGAGTCGGTTACAACTCATAGCAACCCTGCATAGGGTTTCCGAGACTGTAAATCATTATGGGAGCAGAAAGCCTCATCTTTCTCCTGCAAAATGGCTGGTAGTTTTGAACTGATGACCTTGAAGCTAACAGCCTGACTCACAACCACTATACTGCCAGAGCTCCTGAAGACGGAGACTAGACTCAGGTGAATACTGAGTGAGAGGAAGAAGAAGGGAAGCTGTAGGCTGCTCTTCATACAAGAGTGTTTATGATTTCCATATGGAAAGACTGGTAGTGTGGTCTCTGTTGACCTTCAGAGCTTGCACTGTCATCTTAGAGATGAACATCTGAGGATGAAGTCAGTCTAGAAGCCTGAACAGGCTTAACATAGAAAGATGGCACCCCAGAAGGAACTTATTAAATCAAAGTTAAAAAAAAAAAATTAGAATTATCTGGATTCTTTCAATTACAGTCTGTATGAATTAGGATGAATTCTGTTGCAAGCTGCAGAAACATCAACTCAAATCAGATGAAGCTGTGAGGAATATGTGATCTTTTATAACTGGATATGTGAAGCTGCGGAGGGCCCCAGAAGATGTGACGTTGGCATGGGTTCCATAGAACACCCATTTTACTACAGTTATTTCTGGAATCACAGGATTTCATGGGTCTCAAGCCTTCCTGGGTTTTTGTGTGGTTAGGTAGATTATTGGAGGAACTTCTCTTACTCTGGGACCACTTACTAGATATTCAATAAGTGTCTTCTAAATAAAAAACCAAACCCATTGCTACCAAGTCGATTCTGACTAACAGAGCCTATAAATCTTTCTGGGAGAAGACAGCTTTATCTTTCTTCCTTGGAGAAGCTGGTGGGTTTCAGCCTAATGCCTAACTCACAGCACCTCCAGGGTTCCTTCATTTCTGCTTCTTGTTGTTGTTAGGTGCCATCAAGTCGGTACTGACTCAAAGCAACCCTGTGTACAACAGAACAAAACATTGCACAGTCCTGGGTCAACCTCACAATTGTTGCCCACACTTGAGTCCATCGATGCTGCCACTTGGCCGTTTCATCTTGTTGGGGGTCTTCCTCTTTTTCTGACCCTCCAGCTTATCAAACATGATATCCTTCTCCAGTGATTGGTCCCTCCTGACAATATGTCCGAAGCATGAGAGACGAAGTTTGGCCGTCTTGGCCTCCAATGAGCACTCTGGCTGTACTTCTTCCAAAATGGATCTGTTGGTTCTTTTAGTAGTCCATGGTACTTACGATATTCTCCTCCAACACCATAACTCAAAAGCATCAATTCTTCTATGGTCTTCCTTATTCACTGTCCAGTTTTCACATGCATAAGAGGCTATTATTACACACCAAAAATATTATATATTATCTCTAAAACGCCAAAAGACTTAACAAGCACTGTTCACTTTCTTTGTTGTTGTTG
>NW_006411873.1:3388-4761 GCF_000296735.1 Chrysochloris asiatica
CAATGATATCTCTCATTCCACGGCCTCTTCTGAATCCAGCCAATAAGAATTGGAACAACTTGCTACCAACAACCTTGAGGTTTAAACCGACCTTGTAGTCCAGCGTGTTAACCTGCAATGCCACACCAGGGCTCAAAACTTATGTACTATTTACTAAAATGTATGTATCTCTACTTTCCAACAAATATAGTTATATATGTTTTATTTCCTTTGAATTTTAAGAGTATTATGGAGAATATTTTCAATGTCCCAGCTCTATTAATTCAATTATCCTACCATTTATTTTCTATTTTGTTTCTACTGACTTATAAAGAGAGAATTTATTTCTACATTTTTTTCCCTTTGGAAATAAGAATTAGCGTCTTAGAATTAAGTTTACTATAAATTTTTTTAAAAAATCAATGGGATTTAAAAAGAAGGTACTTTTGTCACTTTGCGAAGGACATAGATATTCAAAATTATTCATTATATTTACAAAAAAAGTAACTTTTCTTTTTTATCATATTTTTCAGAGACAGAAATTGGTCATCAATAATCTTGGCAGAGCTGGGTTCAGTTGATTTTTCCTTGTGTTTCTTAGACCTTATGCTTCATATGGATCCTGGCGTGGTGCTGTAGGATCAGCACTGGACTGCTATCGACAAGATCTGAGGCTCAAACCCACCAGTTGCTTCTTGGAAACCTTATACAGGGTTACTATGAGTCAGAACTGACTCAGTGGCACTTAACAACAACAACATGGTTCCTACATTTGAACAATGTTCAGCATAATGCATGAAAGGAGCCCTGGTGATGCCACGGGTTAAGCACTGGGTTGCTAACTGAAGAGTCGGTGTTTTGAATCTACCTGCTGCTCTGAGGGAGAAAGATGAGACAGTCTTCTATGAAGACTAACAGCCTTGGAAATCCTCTGGAGCCATTAGTTCTACCCTGTCCTAGCTGGGAGCTCTGAGGCAGAACCCAGTCAAGAGTAATCGACTCAATGCATAAAAGGCATGTGCATCTTCATCCCATATTATCTTCTCCTCTACTACAGAATGACCCTCTTTATTCCACCTAATGCTTGTCTGCCTCAGATTCTATCAAGTCTAATAGGAATTTTTCCTTTTCTGCTCTAAGTTTTCTTGAAAATATTAATATTAAACACAAAGTAAATGCTATGCATATTGGAGGGGAGGGCAGGCTGCAAAACAGAAAGTGTTTGTGTGTTTGTTCTCCCCATACATATGTTTCCAACTTTATCATTTACTCTGAGTTTAGGAAACATTGTAGTTTTCTTTTTCTTCCAAGAACAATCTTGACTTCTTGAATTTTCAATACCTTATTCAGAACCATTAAGACAGGTTCTGTAGGACTATTGCAATGGATAAGAC
>NW_006411873.1:5781-7715 GCF_000296735.1 Chrysochloris asiatica
AACTCACAGACCCTCAAAAGGGAAGCACATGCTCAGCATTTTTCAAGCTGAAAGGACTGAAGAAAACATTCAAGCCTTGACTTGCAATATTGAAGGATTCTCTGGGCAAAATATTAAATTATACAGAAAGCGACAAAAGAAGATGGAAGGAATACACACAGTTACACATGGACATAAAAAGAAATGGTCCATTACAGGAGGTAGCACGTGATCAAGAACTGAAGGAACAAGTCCAAGCTATGCTGGAAACATTGGTAAAAAAACAAGGTCCAGGAATTGATAGAATACAAACTGAAACATTTCAATAAACTGGCAGGTGTTCACTCATCTATACCAAGAAATCTGAAGACAACTATCTGGCAAACCAATTAGAAGAGATCCATACTGTGCCCATTTCAAAGAGAGGTGACCCACTGGAATGTGCAAATCATTGAACAGTATCTTAATAGCACATGCAAGCAAAATTTTGCTGAGGATAATTAAAAAACAGCTGTAACAGTACATTTACAGAAAACTGCCAGATATTCAAGCTGGATTCAGAAGAAGATGTAGAACTAGGGATATCATTGCTGATGTCAGCTGGATCTTGGCTGGAAGCAGAGAATACCAGAACTTACTTGTACTTTTTATTTGTATTTTTTTGACTATACAAAGGTTTTCAACTTGGTGGACTATGACAAACTATGGGTAAAGATTGCAAAGAATAGAAATTTCAGAACACATAATTGTGCTCTTGAGGAACCTGTACATATACCAAAAAAGCAGTCATTTGAATAGAACAAGGGGACACTGAATGGCTTCAAATCAAGAAAGGTGTGCACCAGAGCTGTATTTTTTCACCATACTTATTCAATCTATATACCGAGCAAATAATCCAAGAAGCTGAGTTATATGAAGAATATGGTATTAGCACTGTTGCTGTTGTTGTTAAGTACCGTGGAGTTAGTTCTGACTCATAGTGACCCTACGGGAGTAGAAAGCTTCTTCTTTCTCCAGCAGAACAGCTGGTAGTTTCAAACTTCTGACCTTGAGGTTAGCAGCCCAGTTCGTAACCACTATGCTACCAGAGCTCCTTGGCATTAGCATTAGATTTGTTGTTGCTGTTATGTGCCGTGGACTCGGTTACGACTCATAGTGACCTGTACAGGGTTTCTGAAGCTGTAAATCTTTATGGGAGCAGAAAGCCTCATCTTTCTCCTGCAGAACAGCTGGTAGTTTCGAATTGCTGGCCTTGCGGTTCGCAGCCCTATTTGTAACCACTACGCTACCAGAGCTCCTTAAACTTGCAGATTTGTTGTTGTTGTTAACTGCCGTTGAGTCGGTTCCGACCCATAGTGACCCTGTACAGGGTTTCCGAGGGTGTAAATAGTACCCATTTAATCAGTGATGCATTCTCAACCTTGGAACAACAGGGCTCTGTGATACAGGGATTGAGGCATAGTCTGAAGAGGATGAATAATACTAAGATGCTTGACTGTCTTATGAACACTGGTTTTCCTTGCCTAGACATTCAAGTGGGATAGAAAGGAATGTCAGGAAACATGATTCAGAAAGCTTATAAGCCCATCTTCGGCCTATAACTGATTGGAATACCTAAAAGGGGTTCTACAACTTGCCCAGTGCAAATGACCTCTTGCAGAGCCTTTGCAGTGTGCAGGACCTTAGATGGACTCCTAAGCCCCATCCAGAACCTTCTGAGGTGGGACATTCCCACTAGAAAGGACAAGCAGATCAGCCTGGAATAGCTAGAGCAACAGAAGTTACGTCTTCAAAGAAAGATCATCAGGAAAAACCCAAAACAAAAATGGCAGTATGATTGGCCACTACAAGAATAAGCAAGTTGTTCGTGGAGAAGCCATCAAGTCAAGCAATTGATTCCTTCAGGACATACCCTCCTCTAAGACTGAAACTCAAAGGAAACACATGAGCAGGCA
>NW_006411873.1:8782-9847 GCF_000296735.1 Chrysochloris asiatica
AGAACGTAAGCAAATACTGTTGAATGATGATGCACGGAGATTGTAATCATTGAAATGAAATGATAGTGTAAAGCTGATGTTCTCCCATGTAAACTATCACTCAGTTCATAATAATAATAATAATAATAATAATGCAACTACAAAAAAAAGTGCCCCTTTAAAAAGGGACATCAACCCATTACTGGATAATAGGCTGAGAGTTAATAAGTAGCACTCAACAAGACATTCACTCTCTGGTATTTATTTTCAGGTCTGTAAAGAATTACTTGCTCTCGACATCACAGGATTCTTACAAAAGTGTGTTTTGTGTTTTTAATTACTTTCAGTTTTTAAATGAAAGTTGCTTTGTACACACAAAGTATAATTTAAATGGAAAAAAAGCTTGCAGTTTTCAATAAAAATAGATGGCTCCATTTTCATCTTTTAAAAAAAGTTAGTGGGTCATAGAAATACAACATCTTATTGTCCATTGTTAAGTGCTGGCAAGTCGGTTCCAACCCATAGAGGCCCTGTATAGGGTTTCCAAGGAGCAGTTGGTGAGCTTGAACCACCAACTTTGCGATTCAAACTGACTTTGTAGTCCAGCACATTAACCCACAGTGCCACACCAGAACTCAATTAGAGCTGAAGTGTGTGGGGGAAGGTAGAGTCCCCACGAATAGTTTTCATCTTGTCTAGATGGGTATGGTAAAAAGAGATGGGGATAAGAATCTTATGATTCAATAGTAATTGTTATCATCACTAATTGCAACTGTCACAACTGTATAGGTAGAAGTTTTATAATAAAATTAAGGGAGTAGTTAATCTTACAGTCCAGAAACAGAGGACCCTAGGATCATCAAGGAAAAAGAGCACAAGGGGAATGTGGGACTGTATCCAGGGAAAGCAGTGACACCAGAGATGTAGGCAGAGATGGGGAAATGGAGAGAGGGAGCAGCTGAGGACTCTAGATTCATGGAAAGAGAGAGACTGAGAGCTGGCGGTCAGGAAGCAGACTTGCAGAATGTGCCCTTTGGTGGTATAAATTATTATATATGCCTGAGTGTTAAAAAAAAAACAAAAAAA
>NW_006411874.1:0-1579 GCF_000296735.1 Chrysochloris asiatica
ACCACTGGACCAATAAACAGCATTCTTATCAACGGAGAAAAGATTGAAGTTGTCAAGGACTTGATTCTTTTTGGATCAACTATCAACACTCACAGAAGCAGCAGTCAAGGAATCAAAAGATGTATGACAGGCAAATGTGCGGCACAAGATCTTCTTAAAGTGTTGAAGAGCAAAGATGTCAGCTTGAGGACTAAGGTACACTTGACCCAATCCATGGTATTTTCAATAACCTCATATGCATGCGAAAGCTGGACCGTGAATAAGGAAGACAGTAGAAGAATTGATGCATTTGAGTTATGGTGTTGGAGGAGAATATTGAACGTGCCATGGGCTGCCAGAAGAACCAATAGATCCATTTTTGAAGAAGTGCAACCAGTGTGTTCCTTGGAGGCCAAATAGCCAAACTTTGTCTCTCATACTTTGGACATATTGTCAGGAAGGGCTAGTCACTGGAGATGGATATCATGTTTGGTAAGGTGGAGGGTCAGAGAAAAAGAGGAAGACCTGCAATGAGATGGATTGGCTAAGTGGCAGCATCAATGGTCTCAAGCATGGCAATAGTAGTGAGGTTGGTCCAGGATCAGGCAGTGTTTCATTCTCCTGTGCATAGGATTGCTATGAGTCGGTATCGACTCAATGGCACCTAACAACAACAACAACATCCATTGCCATGATAAGATATATAGGAAACTCCCTAGGGTGTGGCATGGGAAACCTTTTATCTTGTTGTTGTTGTTGTTAAGTGCCATCGAGTAGGTTCTGACCCATAGCGACCCTGAACAGGGTTTCTGAGGCTGTAAATCTTTACGGGAGCAGAACGCCTCATCTTTCTTCTGCAGAGCAGCTAGTAGTTTCAAACTGCTGACCTTGCGGTTGGCAGCCTGATTCGTAACCACAGTGCTACCAGAAGAGATAAAAGGAGAGAGAAGTGAGCAGAGAAAGAAAGATCTACCAGCACCAAGAAAGAAGAGTCAGGAGAGTAGTGTGTTCTTAGAAGTTGGGGTCCCTGCAATGTTAAGCTCCTCAATCTAGGGAATGATTGATGTCAAAATTCATGGAACTCGCTGACGAATACTGAGCCTGCAGATGCTGAAAGCAGACAGGGACCTTTTCCCAGAATTGGTAATCTGAATTCAGACATCTAGCTTTCCAAGTGAGTGAAAGAATTTCTGTTTGTTAAAGTCATTCACCTACCACCCATCTGTCAGTTTGTCATACTGTGGTGGATTGCACATTTCTGTCATGCTAGAAGCTATGCCACATTATCTGAAATATCAGCAGGGTCACCAATGGTGAACAGGTTTTAGCTGAGCTTTCAGACTATGACTCACTAGAAAAAACAAGCAGATGTGAACTTCTTCTGAATGTTTAACCACTAAAATCCTTAGGAATAGCATTTAATGCCAGAAGATGAGCCCTTCACGTTGGAAGGCATGCAAAATATGACTGGGGAAGAGCTATCTCCTCAAAACACAGCTGACCATGATGATATGAATGGAGTAAAGCTATCGAGCCCCATCCCATCCCTTTTTTAATGTGGCACAACTCAAAATGAGAAACAGTTTTGAAACATCCATTA
>NW_006411874.1:2315-6447 GCF_000296735.1 Chrysochloris asiatica
CTGCAACAGTAAATTGACAGGGAACTGCCACAGTTCAGAGGAGAACATAAAATATGGAGTATCATTGCTGACATCAGATGATTCTTGGCTTAAAGCAAAAAAATACCAGAAAAATGGTAAACTATGTAGGTCATGACAAGCTATGGATAATATTGCAAGAATGAATACTCCAGAACACTTGACTTGATTGTGCTCATGAGGAACTTATAATGTAGACTAAAACAGAAGGGCACTGACTGGTTTAAAATCAAGAAAGACTTGCTCTCACCATACTGAGAAAATAATCTGAGGCACTAGATTATATGAAGAAGAATGGGGCATCTTTGGATTGGAAGAAGACTAATTAACAATCTGTGATATGTAGATGATACAACATTCTTTAGGTTTTGTTAAGTTTGCTTGTAATATGTCTTGGTGATTTTCTTGCGGGGTTTATGCTGTTCGGGGTTCATTCAACTGTTTGAATGCATATCTTTCTGTCGTGATGATAGGAAAATGTTTTCAACAACTCTTTGACACTTTTTTGTGTGCTTTTTTTTGTTTTTTTTGTTTTGGCTTTCTTCATGTTCTTTAATTCCAATCAAATGTAAGTTGTTATTCTTGATGGTGGCCTACATAATTCTTATACCTTCTTTTGATTTCCTTTTTGCTCATTGTTCTTTTAGCAGATGAATATTGAAAAATTTATCTCCAAGCTCACTTATTCAGCTCTCCACTGACTCAATGTATTATTTTCAATGTGTTATCTATTTCTGAATTTTCAGTATTAATATTCTGGATTTCTATTTGCTGTTTTTATATGGGTTCTAATTCTTCATTTATTTTGTATGTTTGGCCTTGTTGGTTTTTTTTTTCTGAATTCTTCAGTTTTTTTATTATTTAAAATGTGTTCCTCTTGTTTTCGATTCCAGCTTTCTCAATCTTTCAATTTGTTGGAGATATGCTAATATCATTGTTTTGATTTCTTCATCAGGTAGGTCCCACAGCATTTATTCCTTAGACATATTTATTGGATTTGAATTTTAGCCATTTGCTTGAGCCACTCTGTCTCTTCATGGGAACTGAAATTGTTGTCTTCAAGGCATTGTGTTGTCATTGTATTTGTATTTAATTGATGATTGTTTATGTGTACATTTTTATACCCTCATCCCCTGCCCTTTTATGGGTGTGATAGAATATGAAAGGGTGTGTGTAGTACTCTGTTCACTGTTTGTGTATTGCAGTTCAGGGTGGGTTTTGCTGGTGTTGGCTGCTGTCTGTCATTGATCAGTTAGAGGACTTGATCGAAGTCCTATCTGAGTGGGTGGGGCCACAAGAGAAATGGTTGTGGCTGGACTGTATGGATACACTTTCGGTCTCCTTTTGAGTGAGGCAAGAAAAAAGTAAGAGAGAGAGAAAAGAAACAAGCAAACTACAGCAAATAAAAAAAGAATAAAGGACAAGAAGCCCAATAGTCTGCAGCAAGGAAAAAACAATATGATAATTAAAAAGAGAAAAAAGGGAAAGGAAAATTAAACAAAGAAAGTGAAAAAAAAAAGCAAAAAACCCCAAACAAACCCAACAATAACCAAAACTAGTGGTAGGAATAAGAAAAGAAAAAAAAGATAAGAGTGAAATAAAACTAAGAAGAAAAAAAAAGCGACAAGAAGGGAGGAGAAAAAAAGAAAATGGAAAAAACAAGAAAAAAGGAAAACAGAAGTAAAGGTAAAAACAAATGGAGAAAGAAAGGAGGAAAAATCCAAAACCAAAAACTGTAGGCAATGGTCAGACCCAGAGAAGAGAAAACTGTGGGGTCTACATCATCCAGTTTGGATTGGCATCCTCTACCACCCTCTGCCAGCAGGAAACACATGAGGCAGGTAGAGGGCTGAGAGGCCGGCCCTAGATGGAATTTCTGCTAGCCTCAGTGTTGTCTATGATCAGAGCACCTGATCCTGAAGTAGTTTGTATGGGCTCAGAAGGTGGCTGAGATCAGGGTCCTTGTTCCAAGAAGGATCTCTTAGTCCCAGAGGACAAGTAGGGGGTAGGGTCATTATTTATCGAAGGAACTTTTACTCCCCCAGGGGTGGCCAGAATCCAGCACTGAGCATTCTGTTGGTCTGATGAGGTGGAGTTCACACGTCTTCAGATGAGGTGATGGTAAAAATGGCACCCAATTCACAATGGCATGGGTCCAACCTCTGGAATAGAACAGTCTGTGCATAGAGGTGGGTAATGGGGTCTGTCCATGCTTCTGGTCACTAGAAAGGTATGGGGAACAAGGGAGAATTGCAAGCTTTTCATTGCCAATCAGCAGTGTGTCATTGTGTTATCAATCAGCTGTTTTGATAGAGTGCTGTCTTCAAAAGTTCAAAATGGTCATGCTACATCAGGCCTGTCAGCAGTTCACCCACTGTCCTACTAACCACAAGGTTGGTGGTTTAAGTTCAATACCCACTCCATTGGAGAAAGATGAGGCTATTTACATCTATTAAGATTTACAGTCTCAGAAACACTATATATGATCATTAGTGAGTCAGAAACAACTCAATGGCAGTGGGTTCGGAGGATTGGAGTCTTTGTTGTAGAGGATCTATATAAGGTTCACCATCTTGCTGGAAGTCTATGCTTGATTTCTTAACTGATGCTTCCAATAGCATAGATTGTGAATTCAAGTAAACAAATTCAATATCTTCATTTATCATGATGTTTATTGGTCCAGTTGTATTTTTGTTTTCTTTACACTGAATTATATCCACACTGCAGACTGTATTCTTTAACCTTCAATGGTAGATCTTTCCCAGTCATATTTTGAGTCCTTCAAACCAGACAGGCTCATCTTTTAGCACTACATTAAATAACATTACCCTTCTGTTTGTAAGATTTTCAGTGACGAAACCCTCAGAAGTGCACTGCTCATTCCTTCTTCCTGATCTTTTCTTTGTTGTAAAATCTGCTGAAACTTGTCAGTAATGGGTGACCCTAAAGGGATTTGAATCACTGGTAGCATAGCTTTTAGCGTCATAGCAACACTCAAGTCACCAAAGTACGACAAACTGACAGACAAGTGAGGTAAAGAAAACACTTGTTGCAAAATAACTGGTCAAAAATAATTGTTAAATGAACAAAATAAAGTCTCAAGTAATTTATAGAAGATGATACCACCATAAATGTTTTAGACAAGACATAATGAAGGCTAGTCAACTTCAGGATCAAGGAGAAGATAGAGCATTTGGGTTTTCATGAAATTCTCAGCTAAAGGTCACTTGTTGTTGCTGTTGTTTTATTGCTGTTGAGTCAGTTCTGACTGAGAGTGACCCTTTATAGCGTTTCTGAAAAGCTTCTGGTGGCTTGGAACTACAAACCTTGTGGTTAGCAGTTCAGTGCTTATTCTATAGTGCACAGAAATTAATTTATTAAACAAGTTTAAAATTGGTTTGAACTACAAGGTCAGTGGTTCAAATCTACCTGCTGCTCTTTGGAAACCCTATACAGAGTCTCTATGAGTCAGAACCGACTTTATGGCAGTAAACAAATAAACAACAAAATATAAACAGCAACACATCTGTTAAATTGCTAATTGTTCACGACTAAGTTTGCATTGCTCTTTTCTCTTTTCTAGTAGTTTCGTCAGCTACATGGAACCAGAAAACCAAACACATACTCCAGAATTCATCCTTCTGGGGATCTCAGAAAAGGCAGAACTTCAGCCCCTCCTCTTTGGACTGTTCCTGTCCATGTACCTGGTCACCTTCACTGGGAACCTGCTCATCATCATGGCCATCATTACGGACTCCCACCTCCACACACCCATGTATTTCTTCCTCTCCAACCTCTCTTTTACAGACATTTGTTTCAGCTCCACCACTGTCCCAAAGATGCTGCTGAACATTCAGACTCAGAATAAAATTATTAGGTATGAAGACTGCATCACCCAGATGCACTTTTTCCTTCTTTTTGGAGCATTAGAAAATTTCCTCTTGACAGCGATGGCCTATGACCGGTTTGTGGCTATCTGTCATCCACTGCACTACATGGTTATCATGAACCCCAAGTCATGTGGCCTCTTGCTTCTAGCATCCTGGATGTTGAGTGTTCTGAACTCTCTAGCATATACTTTAATGGCTTTGAGACTGTCGTTTTGTACAGAATT
>NW_006411874.1:6547-7803 GCF_000296735.1 Chrysochloris asiatica
TTTTTCCTTCTTTTTGGAGCATTAGAAAATTTCCTCTTGACAGCGATGGCCTATGACCGGTTTGTGGCTATCTGTCATCCACTGCACTACATGGTTATCATGAACCCCAAGTCATGTGGCCTCTTGCTTCTAGCATCCTGGATGTTGAGTGTTCTGAACTCTCTAGCATATACTTTAATGGCTTTGAGACTGTCGTTTTGTACAGAATTGGAAATTTCCCACTTTTTCTGTGAATATAATCAGGTACTACAACTTGCTTGTTCTGACACTTTCCTCAATTATTTAGAGATGTACTTTGCAGTTGGACTTTTAGCTGTTATTCCACTCACTGGGATACTTTTCTCTTACATTAAGATCTTGTCTTCTATTGTGAGAATTTCATCAACTGGAGACAGGTCTAAAGCCTTTTCCACTTGTGGGTCTCACTTCTCAGTTATTTGCTTGTTCTATGGTACATCACTTGGAGTTTACCTTAGTTCTTCTGCTTCCCCAAACTCCAGGGCCACTGCAATAACCTCAGTTATGTACACTGTGGTCACTCCCATGCTGAACCCCTTTATCTATAGTCTTAGAAATAAGGACATAAAACAGAGCCTAAGAAAACTTTTCAACTGAGAAACAGTGTCTACATAACAAAATGATTTTTCTCTAGACTGGAGAGTTATTAATGAGCAACAGAGCTCAAAACCACTTAATCATACTTCCATTAGTTCATAACTCTGCATTATTTCCAGAATGCAATCTCCTTTAAGTTGATACATTTCAAGCAATTGTTTCTTGTGTATTTCTTTTTTTTTTAAAAAAAACATTTTTTATCCAAAACTTTCCCTTCAGGAGTAAATTTCTTTTGGGTGACCACAGATAATTCAGGATAAAACAGATCTTCCACTGCAAGCCATGGAGTACCATCCCACAACTGTCTCATAGGAACAGTGCCATTGTTGTCTTCAAACCCAAAAAGTTCAGTTATCAATTTCTAGATTCCTCTTTTGGAAGGTCTGTTTCTTATCACAGCTCAGGCATGAAATATTCAGTGTCTGATTTATATTCTATAAACAGAACTTCTTCAGGTTGGAAGTCACTTAAAGATGACTGGAGAAGATCTATTCAAAGTAGAGTTGGCCATGATATGAGTGGAGTAAAGCTTTCAGGTCTTCATTTGCTAATGTGGATCAGCTCAAAATAAGGAATAACAGTAGCAAACATCCATTAATAATCAGAATATGGAATGTCTATAGTATGAATCTAGAAAAAAA
>NW_006411874.1:10228-10743 GCF_000296735.1 Chrysochloris asiatica
CGAACATTGTTTCGTTCTGCTGTGCATGGAGTCGCTATGAGTCGGTTCCGACTCGATGGCACCTGACAACAACAACAACAACATCTGCCAAGGACCAGCCTCGACACTTTGTGAGAACTCGGAGGGGGGTATGGATTTGGTGAATGATAAAAAAAAAACAGCAAAAACACTCAAAGAGTCAATGGGTAATTTTGAGCCTCAGACAGATGATGGTGATGACTCTCTCTGATGACTCCCTTTCTGACTGCTGCCTTGACAGATTATTTCAAAATTGTTGCTTCTTATATCCCATTTAGAACATACTATGATCTCATGACAGTCATGTACAAGCAGTTACAAATCAATCAAATGTTATATTGTTACATCAACGGTACAAGAGGAACACAAGGTCACCAAACATTCCTGTGTCTCTATACTCCTTAGTTACTCTTTAGTTACCGTGATAATGTCTGCCTTCTGTGAGCGACTCTGTTTCTCTCTAATCCTCCCTAAAATGTCTGGTTAATTTTAAACGA
>NW_006411875.1:0-625 GCF_000296735.1 Chrysochloris asiatica
TTGTTTATTGGTCCAGTGGTGTGGATTTTTGTTTATTTTACATTGACATGCAACCCATACCGAAGGATGTGGTCTTTAATCTTAACCAGCAAGTATTTTAAGTCCTCTTCGATTTCAGCAAGCAAGGTTATGTTATTTGCATATCACAGGTTGTTAATGAATCTTTCTCCAATCCTATTGCCATGTTTTTCTTCATATAATCCATTTTCTCAGATTATTTGATCTATATACAGGTTCTTCATGAGCACAATTAAGTGTTCTAGAAAATTCATTCTCTGCCATGTTGTCCATAGCTTGTCATGACCCAGCCAGTTAAGTCTTTGCGTAGTCAATAAAGCACAGGTAAACGTCTTTCTGATATTTGCTGTTTTCAGCCAAGAACTAGCAGATGTCAGCAGTGATGTTTCTCAATCCATGTCCTGGTCTGTAGCCAGTTTGAACCTCTGGCAGTTTCCTGTCAAGTATCATTACAGCCATTTTTAAATTATTTTTAACAAAATTTTACTTGCATGTGATATTAATGATATTGTCCAATGATTTCCATATTTCTTTCTTTAACCACTTTTTGGAATGGGCACAAATATGGATCTCTTCCAATCAGTTGGCCGGGTAGCTGTCTTTCATA
>NW_006411875.1:1350-7009 GCF_000296735.1 Chrysochloris asiatica
TTGCATATGTGCATTTGATGGTCTGTGCCACAGTCTGTCCTTGACCTAGTTTTGGTCAGGATGATATGGACTTTTTCCACCTTTTCTTTTTCCATAGGCATAATCAGTTTGATCTCTGTGTATTCCATCTGGTGAAGTTCATGTGTATAATCATCTTTTATATATTTTTTTAAAGGTATTTGCAATGAAGTTGTTGGTCTTTCAAAATTCTTTCATGCAATCTCCAGCATCATTTCTATCACCAAGGCCATATTTTCCAACTACTCATCTGTTTTCTTTGTTACCAACCTTTGCATTCCAATCACCAGTAATTGCCACTATATCTTGATTGCCTGTTTAATCAATTTCAGACTGAAGAAGTTGGTTGTTGTTGTTAAGTGCTGTCAAGTCAATTCCTACCCATAGCAACCCCGTATAGGGTTTCCGAGGAGCAGCTGGTGAGCTTGAACCACCAACCTACAGTTCAAACCACTTTGCAGTCTGGCACATTAACCCACAGTGCCACACCAAAATTATTCAATTTCATCAATACTGGAATGAGTGGTTGTTGTACAAATTTAAATAATAATGGTATTAACTACTCTTCTTTGTAGGCGTATGGATAGTATCCTATCACAGACAGTACTGTACTTCAGGGTAGATCTTAAAATGTTCATTTTGATGATGAATACAATGCGATTTCTCCTCATTTTGTCATTCCTGGCATAGTAAGCCTTGTTAAAATGGCCAATGGCAGTCCATTTCATCTCACGAATGCCTAGTTATTGATGTTTATGCATTGTGTTTCATTTTTGACAACTTCCAATTTTCCTAGATTCATACTTTGTATGTTCAGTGTTCTAACTATTAATGGATGTTTACATCTGTTTCTTCCAATGTTGAGTTGTGCCCAATCTTTGCATGAAGGCCCAAAAGGCTTACTCCATTCTTATCATCATGGTCATCTCTGAGGAGACAGCTCTTCCCCAGTTGTATTTTGAGTGTCTTCCAACCTTAGGGGCTCATCTTCCAGCACTGTAGCTGATAATATTCTGATACTCTTCATCATGCTTCACTATTCAACATTCTGCTGCTATCTGACAGTGTGTCACTGCTGTTCATAAAGTTTCCAGTGGCAAACCTTGCAACATAGTTCATCTCTCATTCTTCTGAGTCTCTGTTAGTCTGCAAGACCAAGTGAATTCTGTCCATCCTGAGTGACCCTGCCAGCATTCAACACACCAGTGCCATAAGTTAAAGCAGTACAACAACACACAAGCCACCACAATGGGATAAACAAACAAAAGATACTTTTGATAGTTATCTCACATTGATTGATTGATTGTTGTTAAGTGTCGTCGAGTTGTTCCTACCTATGTTGTTGTTGTTAGGTGCCATCGAGTCAGTACCGACCCATAGCAACCTTATGCACAGCAGAGCGAAACACTGCCCGATCCTGGACCAACCTCACTACTGTTGCCACACTTGAGTCCATCGATGCTGCCACTTGGCCAATCCATCTCGTTGGGGGTCTTCCTCTTTTGCTCTGACCTTCCACCTTATCAAACATGACATCCTTCTCCAGCGACTGGTCCTGTATAGGGTTTCCGAGAAGCAGCTGGTGTGAGCTTGAACTGCCAACCTTGCAGTTCAAATGGCTTTGTAATCTAGTGCATTAACCCACAGCACCACACCAAGACTCTCTAACATTGATAGTTACCTAATATTTACTAAATCTGTCTATTTATGTGTATAGTTATCTAATATTGATTATGTCTATTAAGTGCTGTTGAGTAGGTTCCATCTTTAGTGACCCTGTATAGGGTTTCTGAGGCTGTAAATCTTTATGGAAGCAGAAACCTCATCTTTCTCCTGGGAAATGGCTGGTAGATTTGAACTACTGAACTTGAGGTTAACAACCCAGCTTGTAATCCATTATGCTGCCAGGGTTTCTTATAGTTATCTAATGTTTACTAAACACCATCCATGTATGTGTCTGGCATTTATACTAAACTCAAGAGATACAGCAGTGCATAACAAGTGACCCCTGAATAGAAGGAACTTATGTTATTCTCTTTTTCCATTCTAAACTTCCAGAGATTGAGGAAAGTCCTATGTTATTTGAATTTAGTGTTCTCCATAAGTCTTAGATTTGGAGTATTTTTTCAGGAGAGACCAGTCCTTTGAGAAGCACATCATGCTTAGTAACAGGGAAGGTCAACAACAAAAAAGAGCAAGATCACCAAAGAGATGGATTGACACAGTAGCAGCAGTAATGGACACAAACATAAAAACTATTGTGAGGATGGTACAGGACCGGGCAAT
The DNA here is from genome assembly GCF_000296735.1 of Chrysochloris asiatica. NCBI lineage: Eukaryota > Metazoa > Chordata > Mammalia > Afrosoricida > Chrysochloridae > Chrysochloris > Chrysochloris asiatica. The sequence goes on from NW_006411875.1 coordinate 3,655, forward strand.
GTTTGTTCTGTGCATGGTTTCACTATGAGTAGGAACTGATTGGACAACACCTAACAATGGCAACAATATAGTTTTAGACCTTTATGTTAGAAGCAGGCATCTTTTATTTCAAACTTTCCATATTATGCTGTTGTTATTGTTGTGTGCTCTGGAGTTTGTTCTGACTCATAATAAGCCTGTGAAGGGTTTCCAAGATTATAAATCTTTGTGGGAACAAAGTCTTCATCTTTCTCCCACTGAGTGGCTAGTGGGCCTGAACTGCCAACACTGTGGTTTGCAGGCCAGAGCTTGTCCTACAGTCACCACACTCCTCTTTCATAATATAGTCCTTGGTTTATAAATAAACAACCACTCGTTAAAATCAAACTGCTCGTTAATCAAACTGCTCGTTAAAATACAACAGAACAAAAGCACTTGCTTTATCCTTTTTAGATGCTGTTGTTGTTTTGTGCGATTGAGTCAGTTACAACTCTTAGCTACCTTCTATAGGATTTCCAAGAACTGGCTGGTGGGTTTAACCTGCCAACCTTGCAGTTACAGTTCCATATCAGGACTCCATATTACTTAATGATGGAATGAGAGTGCAGGATCCATTATAGGGTAAGCACTGGGCTACTCAACACAAAGTCAGCAGTTCAAACTTACCAGCCACTCCCAAGGTAAAAATCAAGCTTTCTGCTTCAGTAAAGATTTACAGCCAGGGAAACCCTACACAAGGTAACTATGAAACCAACTTGATGGTACCTACCAACAACAACAGGGATCGAATGTGATAGAATAATGAAATCATATATTAAATCTATATAGAAAATGAATCAAAATAAGTTTCATTTCCTCTAAATGATCTTCTTGAAAAAGAATTTGGGAAAACAAAAGAACATAAAGTTCTTCAGATGCTTGGAAAATGAACTAAAGTGTGGGTTTGAAATGTGATTTATTTTATTTACTACATTACTGCTTCTCATATATTCATATATTCACAATTTGGTGACACATTATTATGGAGAGACCAGTCCAAAGAGAAGGTCACCATTCTTGGTAAAGGATAGGATCAGCAAATAAGAGGAAGACATAGCAGATTGTCATAGCAACAGCAACAATGTACCGATTGTAAGGATGACACAGAGCAGGGCAGTGTTTTGTTCTTTTGTACACAGAATTTCTGTACATTGGTACCAACTTGAAAGCAGCTAACAATAACATCAAACATAGGAATCATCATGATAAATTCCACAGGTTTCTTTACACATGTAACAGCAATATTAACATAGAATTTTATGTAAGATATAATTGAGATCATTTCCTTGCCATGGATTGTTTCTATGGAATTGCATTGTTTTTTATATTTTCCAATGTGAGATGGGATTTGATACTATATAAATCATTAATTTATAGAACTATATAAAAGTAATCAAATGCATATGATACTTGAATGGATAAAAAATATATGTACTAAACCGCATTCATTAATACATGAATATTAAAGTGTTGGAATATTTTTATTGAGCTTCCTTTCTATGAAATAGTGCAAAGTTAAATACATGCAGGATTTTATGTAAATTGAAATCCAAGTACCATAAAATACTTAAGATGGTAATCAGGTCCTTAAAAGAACAAGCTCTTAGAAAATCCTTTTATCAAAGACAAAAAATGTGACTCCCTTTGCTCATGTTTTTGAATAACTCTGTAGGATGCTTTGTGTCAACTTGACTGGTCCAGGATTCTCTGTGATTTGGCAGCTGAGATGTGGTTCCCCCCAATGATGTGATTTGATGTGATATACCAATAAGAGGATTAAAGGGGGGGGTTGTTATTTTTGTTAGGTGCCTTGGAGTTGGTTCCAACTCATAGTGACCTTATGCACATCAGAACAAAACCTTGCCTGGGTCGGAGCCATCCTCACAACCACAGTTACACTTGAGCCCACTGCTGCTGCCACTGTGTCAGTTCATCTTAATGGAGGTCTCCTTAATACCACCACCTCCCTGATCCAATTTAGGAGAATTCCAAGGCTATGGCATGCAAAACGTTTTATCTTTCAAGAAATAAAAAGAGAGAAACTTGTGCACAGAAAGAAGGACCTACTGCCACCAACACAGAAGAGCCAGGAGTGGAGTGTGGCCTTCTGAACTAGAGTTCCTGTGTTGTGAAGGAGTGGAGTGTGGCCTTCTGAACTAGAGTTTCTGTGTTGTGAAGGAGTGGAGTGTGGCCTTCTGAACTAGAGTTCCTGTGTTGTGAAGGAGTGGAGTGTGGCCTTCAGAACTAGAGTGACTGTGTTGTGAAGCTCCTAGATACTATAGAAGTTTGATGTCTAGGTATATGGAGCTCTTCAAGGAATTCTAAGGCTACAAATACTGAATGGAGACAAGGACCTTTCCCCAGAGCCCACAAACAGAAATTCTTCCCCAAAATCTAGCACTCTGAATTTGAACTTTTGACTCCTCAATTGTGATAGAATAAGTTTCTAGTTTGTAAATTTATCCACTTGTGGAATTTCTGTTGTCACAGCATTAGATAACTTAGGTAGATGCTGTCATATTTGAAAAATATAAGCCATTATTATAAGGCTATGGTTCCAGTTTCTAAGAATCTGTGAGAGAAATACCTGTTGATCTGTTCCTATAAAGATCACGGCCTAAAAAACCTCTTTGGAGCAGCTCTATTCTGTCCCTTGGGGTAGCTATGAATACAAATAGACTCCAAGGCACCTAACAATTGCAATAACATATTAGAATGACTACTGTCTCTCTTCTCTAATATTAGTCAGACAATGATATAGCAAAAGCACCAAAAACCTGGGAAAACTATGAGGAACTTGTGAATAGGTGTTTGCTGTTTGGAATTGGTGTTGGGAGAATGGATACACTCTTAGTTCTGAGGTAGTGGTCTTGAAGATTAACTATGGATGAAATAGAAAAATGACTCAGAGTTCTACTCAACATTGTCTAAACAGAACTGCCCTACACCTGAACCAATGATAAGAATGTGTCATAATCAGAGTTACATCTAATCATTCTGTAAAACGGTAAGGGATGAAGGAAACAAATTTATGATAAGCGAATGGGAAATGGATATTAATATTGACATTAAATAGATTTAATGTTGATATTCAAATAGAAAGGTCAGGGAGTGTGATGTAGTGACTTATCTAATACCTATTGTGTGGCGCTGTGGGATAATGCACCGAACAGTAAGGTTGATTTGAACCGCAAGTTCAAATTCACCACCCACTCCTTGGAAAACCTATTACAGGGTTGCTATGTGTTGGAACTGATTTGACAGCAATTAACAACAACAATAATTATAGCCATATCTCTAATGTCCACCAAACAACAATTCTGCCTTACTTGTTCTG
>NW_006411875.1:8549-9637 GCF_000296735.1 Chrysochloris asiatica
CCTCCTCTTCCCTGTCGTGCCTTCTTTGCCCAGTGCAGATACCTTTAGGCGGGTGGATACGCACCCCCCCGGAAAAAAAAATCGAGCATTAAGCCCACAGTTTTTCCCTTGTCACAGAGACAAAGAGCCCTATTAGAACCAAGGGCAAATTCTTTGGCAGCTGCTTAAGACATCAGCCTCTGGGTCGCACCCCTAAAATTAACTTGTGTGGGACCCTTTACTCTGGCACATCCAGCAAGAAAAAGCAAGCCTGTCAAGCCTGACAGACAAACCATATGAACAATCTGTAAAACCCCAACATAAAAGGATGCAACTGTCTTGAGAATTATGCTGTACACACGCAGATACCTAACTGAACTTCAGAGACAAAAATATTAGACAGTCTTTCTTCCATTAACTTCTCAATATCTATCTATGCACCTCTACGGTGCTAACTAAAGGAGGGCCTGAGTGAGTGGAAACCCTACCCACTGCTGGAGGCTTCTACAGTGAATACTCACTGTGTGTGTAGCAAGGCAACTGGCCAGTCAGCCACAGTTTTATTTTTGTTTCAAAGTGGTGACTTTTGTCTCTGCTTTTATACTGCTTCTGAGTTTGGTTCTTTTGATCACTCATTTTTCTCCCTATGTTACCCAGGAAGAGACAGTATTTATGCCCATACAGCCAAGCTACAAGCATAATCCATAATATTTCACCATTGAGAAAAGAGCCAATAACAGCTGCTAAGCATTACACATGAAAAAGGAAGGGTAGGCCCCAAAAGAAAATCACCAAGACATACAATAATCAAGCTCTCCAAAATCAAAAACAATGAGAGAATCCTAAAAGTGACCAGGGAAAAGAGAAGTGTTATTTACAAAAGCAATCAAATAAGATTAAGCTCTGACTTCTCAGCAAAAACCATGCAGGCAAGAAGGCAATGTGGAGACATGTACAAAACACTAAAAGAAAACAACTGCCAACAAAGATCGTCTAACCAGCAAAACTGTCAATCAAGTATGATGGTGCAATCAAAACATTCCAGGATAAACAGAAGCTAAGAGAGTTTGTCAAAGCCAATCAGCACTTCAAAACATCCTAAAGGGAGT
>NW_006411876.1:0-1418 GCF_000296735.1 Chrysochloris asiatica
TCCGTGGCACTTAGCAACAACAACCACACCAGGACTTCTTCAAAAAGATGGAGCCAGCATAAATGGCCATCAACAGAAGAATGGTTAAATAAACTGGTATGTATACACAATTGAATACCTACCATAAAGTGAAGAATAATGATGAAGCTGTGAAACACCTCACAACATGGTTGAACCTGGAGAACATTATGCTGATTGAAATTAATCAATCACAAAAGGACAAATATGGAATGAGACCAATGTTTGAAAAATTTTTTTAAAGTTTTTTTTTTTTTTATAAAAGAAACAATCTATTATGGTTATGTGCAGGAGAAGTTGTTGTTGTTGGTAGGTGCCATCGAGTCGGTACCAACTCATAGCAGAAGAAGTGGGGAGGGAAAATTATTTATGGGCTACAGGATAGACTCATGGTAACATGGATGTCAGGTCAGGCAGTAAACAAGAGGAAGGTTAGCAGAGGAAAGATGAGGTTAGCAGGAGACGCAGAGAAGAATGTGAATAGAGGAAACTACTGTTAAGTGTTGGTACATGGAGGGGATTGCAACCATGTAATGAAGCAAAGCATATGATTTGTTGAGTGTAAAACTGATTATCTGTTCTGTAAACCTCTACTGAACTCACAATAAAAAGTTGGAAAAAAAATTCCAATGTCTAGGTTGTTTCCAATATCAAATACATAAGAATGCCCTGGGGTGGGACCCAGGCAGGCATCAGTGTATTTTATAGATAAGGAAGACCTTAGAAGAATCAATGTGAAGCAAAGTTTGGGAATCACTATTTTGGTCTGTAGAGTAGTCCCCAGGCTATGGATGAGATCTATTCCTGTGTCTAAGGTTTTGTGTGAATGTGTAGATGAGTAAAAATAGGAGTAAACTATTATTATATAGCCTTATTAAATGTAAAAAGAGGAGCCCTCATGACACAGTTGGTTAAGCACTGGGCAGCTAACCCACCACCAGCTGCTCCATGTAAGAAAGATTTATAGCCTGGGAGCAGTCTTTCTATGAGTTGGAATTGACTCAATGGCAGTGGATGTTTCATGTTTCAGTGCAAGAAAAGACTGGAAGCCTTTTCAACAACTTAAAACTATTCATGTAGCAAGTGAAGGTGATTGTGATGAATTTATTACAAGTAAGGATTGGTTCAGTCATTTCTAAGAAAGGGCAAATTTACATAACATTAATGTGAGTCCTGATGTCACGCCATTGGATAAGCACTTGACCTCAAAATAGGTTTGAACTGCAAGGTCAGTGGCTCCTTGGAAACCCTATACAGGGTCACTATGAGTCGGAACCCATTCCATGACCCTTAAAAACAACAACGGTATATTTCTCTTTTCTCTAGCTGCTTTCAAGATGCTGTCTTTATCTTTGATTTTTGGAGAGCTTGATTATTATATGTCTTGGTGATTGTCTTTT
>NW_006411876.1:5613-6123 GCF_000296735.1 Chrysochloris asiatica
CAAGGTATATGAATTGTTGAATGTGAAACTGATGATGTGCCCTGTAAACTTTCACTCAATCCACAATAAAAACCTTAAATTAAAAAACAAAAAACAATACAAAACAAAACAACAATGGGCAAATAAGAGTTGTTTGTAGTCAGATATCTGGAACCTGTGAACTGCCTGTAATAATATTGTGCAGTTATACCATAACTATACATTTTTGGCTTGATTTAACTTAACATTGGTGTCTAATTGCTTATTCTGACCTAGCTTGGACATGTATAGGAGGAACCAGTTCCTGGAGAAGAACATCATGCTCAGTAAAGTGGAAGGTCAGTGAAAAATAGGAAGACCACAAAGAGATGTACAGATACAATGGCAGCAACAATGGGATCAAACCCAACAACAGTTGTGAGGATAGTGAACGATATGTTGTTGTTGTTAAGTGCCATCGGGTCAGTTCTGACTCATAGCGACCCTGTATAGGGTTTCCAAGGAGCAGCTGGTGGGTTTGAACTGCCAAAC
>NW_006411876.1:7145-8767 GCF_000296735.1 Chrysochloris asiatica
GAAGTATGAGAGGTGCAGTTTGGCCATCTTGGCCTCCAAGGAGCACTCTGGCTGCACGTCTTCCAACACAGATCTGTTGGTTCTTTTGGCAGCCCATGGCACTTTCAATATTCTCCTCCAACACCGGAACTCAAAAGCTTCTCAAAATTCTTCCACGGTCTTCCTTATTCACTGTCCAGCTTTCTCATGCATATGAGGTTATTGAAAATACCATGGCTTGGGTCAAAATATGCTGATGAAAATAGATACTGTTGGTGTTCCAGCCAGATTCCTTTGGCTCAGGGCTTTGAATTAATTCTTCCAGGTTTAGTCATGGTTGATTAAACAAAACTGGAATGAACCAGAATTTGTAAAATGTGGATATTCAGGAACGCTACCTTGCTGGAAACTTAATCTCCCTCTTGGGAAACAAAGGCAATATACTCGTTGCATAGCAACCTACTTTCTTGATTGGCAGAGTTAGAAACAGTGGTGCCCTGCTTTAAGATGGCGACAGATTGCAGCACTTTGAATGTGTCACTCTCCATAGTTCTGTCAGTAATGCAGTTCCCCTCATCAGGCTCACTGTGCCTAGTCTGAGTCTCCCATTCACAGCTTCAATCAGTCATTTGGGCCTGTTCTTATTTTGCTGTGTTGGCCATGACAGTTTGAACCAGTTCAAATCCCTACTTTGTATTTCTTTCATGCATCTGTTCACCTCTTCTTGAGCTTCAATAAGCATTAAATTCTAATGGCCAGCACCTGTGAACCTTCTGACCTACCAACCTCAGAATCCTTATATAATGAATGATGTGTTTGAGAGTATGCAAGGTCAATTTAATGCTTATTGAGATAAATCCCAGGGTGTCCTGGATGATCAGGCTGAAGCTACCTTCCACAGGCCTTTTTTTTTTAAAAAAAAAACAAAGCTTTGACTTTCCTCTCAGTTGTGCTTGCTCCACTTTGTTATTGGTTTTTCCTGGGAGCACCTTTTTAATAAATCACTTGATCATGAATCCTCATCTCAAAGTCTGTCTTTTGGGAACCCAACCTAAAACATATCTCTCTTTCAAAGCATAATGCTGAGCACATTATAAAATTCCATGAAGATTTATTAGTGCAGGGATTCTTGATATAAGAAATAGAAACAGAGTTTAATAAAGCCTTAAATGAAAGTATTGAAGTAAAATATATTCAGGGATTCTCTATAGAATTATGTATACTTTTTCAAATGTTATTTTAAAATCCTGGGCATATTGAACTCTCACTTGGGGTAGATAATGATGGAGTAGGGAAAATTTTATCAACAATATTTATAAAAATATCTGCGTGAGTTTGGGGCCAAGTAGTATCAAGGTAATTACAATTCAAAAACAGAATGCATTTAATAAAACAGTATGTTGAATTGTTGCTTTGTGTACCACTGAGTTGGGTCTGATTCATAGTGACTCTGTATAGGGTTTCCAAGAGCAGCTGGTGAAGTTGAACAGCTGACATTGTGATTAGCAGTCCAGTGTTTAGCCTACAGTGCTATAGCAGGGCTCAGCAGGTACCTTACAATAGTGACTTGAACAAAAAGATACAAAGTATATTTAGGGTCCCTCATTCTTGTCCAAAATATACATAAAGATTTGAAGAAATTG
>NW_006411876.1:11102-11611 GCF_000296735.1 Chrysochloris asiatica
CAACACCACCACTTACATATATATATTTCTTGCTGTGGTGGTGCTGTAGGATAAGAACTGGATTGCAAACATGGCATTTCAAATCTACTGGTTGTCCCTCAGAAACTTTATATGAGTGGGAACCAACTGGATAGCAGTTATCAACAAAAATAACATATTTGTATATGTATATATGTTCTGATGTGGCACTGTGGGCTAATGCGTCAGATTGCAAAGTCATTTGAACTGCAAGGTCAGTGGTTCAAGCTCACCAGCCGCTCCTTGGAAACCCTATACAGGATCGCTATAGTTCGGAATCGACTCAACGGCACTTAACAACAACATATATATATGTATATATACGTGAAGGAGCTCTGGTAGCGTAATGGTTATGAGTCTGGCTGCTAACCTCAAGGTCAGCAATTCGAAACTACCAGCCGTTCCATGGGAGATAGATGAGGTTTTCTGCTCTCGTAAAGATTTACAGCCTTGGAAATCCCATACAGGGTCACTATGAGTTGGAACCGCCT
>NW_006411877.1:0-9792 GCF_000296735.1 Chrysochloris asiatica
AAGGAAGCACTGCTCAGTCCTGCACCCTCCTCACAATTGTTGTTAAGTTTGAGTCCATTACTGCTGCCACTATGCCAATGCATCTTGTTGGGGGGTCTTCCTCTTTTTCTCTGACCCTCCATTTTACCAATCATGATGTCCTTCTCCAGGGACTGCTACCTCCTGAAAATATGTCTCAAGTATGAGGGACGAAGTCTAGCCATCCTTGCCTCTAAGGAATATTTTGACTGTACCTTTCCAACACAGACCTGTTTGCTCTCTGGAAGCCCATGGTACTTTCAGTAATCTTCTCCAATACCATAACTCAAATGCAACAATTCTACAGTCTTCCCAATTCACTGCCCAACTTTCACAAGCATTTGAGGCTATTGAAAATTCCATGGCACAGGTCAAACACACCTTAGTCCTTAAACTGATATCTCTGCTCTTGTACACTTGCAAGAGGTCTTGTGTAGTTGATTTGCCTAATGCAATACGTTGTTTGATTTCTTGACTGCTGCTTCCATAAGTGTTCATTATGAATCCAAGCAAAATGAAGTCTTTGATAACTTCAATCTTTTCTCAATTTATCACAATGCTATTTACTGATACCATTTTGAGGATATTTTTTCTTTACATTGAAGTACAATCCTTACTGAAGACTGTATTCTTGGATCTTCATCAGTACGTATTTTAAATTCTATTTGCTTTCAGCAAGCAAGGTTGTATCATCTGCATTTTGCAGGTTGTTAATGAGTCTCTGGAGTCCTGGTGTGGTGCTGTGGGTTAATGCGCTAGACCTCAAAGTCAGTTTGAACCACAAGGTCGGCGGGTCAAGCTCACCAGCTCCTCAGAAACCCTATACAGGGTCGTTATGGTTCAGAACCGACGCGACGACACTTAACAACAACAACAACAAGTCTTCCTCCAATCCTTATGTCATGTTCGTCTTCATATAACCAAGTTTCTCAGATTATTTGTTCAGCATACAGATTGAGTAAATATTCTGAAAGAATACAGCCCAGACACACACCTTTGCTGACTCTAAACCATTCTGTATGCTCTTACATGGTTCAAACAACTGTTTCTTGGTCTACGGACAGGTTCTTCATGAGCACAATTGAGTGTTCTGGAAAACCCATTCTTCACAATGTTATCCATAGCTTGTCATGATCTACATGGTGAAAAGCCTTCTCATAGTCAGTAAAGCATAAGGAAACATCTTTCTGGTATTCTCTGCTTTCAGTCAAGATTCATCTGACTCAGCAAAGATATCCCTAATTCCAAGTCCTCTTCTGAATCCAGCTTGAGTTTCTGGCAGTTCCCTGTTGATATACTGTTGCAATTGTATTTGAATTATCTTTAGGAAAATTTTACTTGCATGTGATATTAATGATATTGTTTGATGCATTACACATTCCATTGGATCACTTCTCTTTGGAATGGGCACAAATATGGATCTCTTCCAACCAGTTGCCCAGATAGTTGTCTTCCAAATTTCTTGGCATAGATGAGTGAGTGCCTCCAGTGATGCATCAGTTTGTTGAAATATTTCAATATGTATTCCTTCAATTTCTGGAATCTTGTTTTTCACCAATATCTTCAATGCAGTTTGGACTGCTTCCTCCAGTACGATTGGTTCTTGATCATATGCTACCTCTTGAAATGGTTGAACATCGACTATTTTTGATACAATGACTCTGTATATCTTCTTTTTGCATCATTTGGCATTTTGTCCAAAGAATCCTTTAATATTCCAAGTTGAGGCTAGAGGTTTTCCTTCAGTTCCTGCAGCTTGAGAAATTCCAAGGTGTTCTTCCCTTTCTGTTTTCTAACTCCAGATCTTTTTGCACATTTCACAGTAACACAGAAACCATGCAACCTGCCCTTTGAAATTTTCTGTTCAGCTCTTCTGCCTTCTCATTTCTTCCATTTGCTTTAGCATCTCTAGATTGGAGAGCAAGTTTTAAAGTCTCTTCTGACATCCGTTTTGATCTTTTTTCTTTCCTATCTTTTTAAAGACCCTTTCTTTGCCGTCCCTCTGTATGATGTTCTTGATGTCACCCCATAGTTTTTCTGATCTTCAGTAATTAATGTCTAGTGCATCAAATCTGTTCTTGAGATGGTCTCTAAATTCAGGCGGGATATATTCATATTTTGGCTCTCATGGACTTTAGTTTTCTTCAGCTTCAGCCTGAACTTGCACATGAGTAATTGATTGTTCCACATTTGGCCCCTGGCCTTGTTTTGGCTGATGATATGGAGTTTTTCCACCGTTTCCTCCCACAGACGTAGTCAATTTGATTCCTGTGTTCCATCTGGTGAGGCCCATGTGTATAATTGCCTTTTATGTTATTTAAGAAAGGCATTTGCAATGAATATGTCATTGGCCTTGCAAAATTCTATCATATGACCTCCTGAATCATTTCTATCACTACAGCCTTATATTCTAACTACCGATCCTCCCTTTTTGCTTTCAACCTTCGCATTCCAGTCATCAGTAATTATAAATACATCTCTAGTGAATGTTTGATTAATTTCAAACTAAGAAGTTGGTAAACTTCTTCAGTTTCATCATCGCTGTCTTTAGTAGTTGATGCACACATTTGAATAATAGTGGTATCAATTTGTCTTCCTTGTAGGTGTATGGGTATTATCCTATCACAGACAATGTTATACTTCAAGATAAATCTTGGAATGTTCTTTTTGATGATGAATGTGACACCATTCCTTTTGGATTTGTCATTCTTGGCATAGTAAACCATGTGATTGCCAGATTCAAAATGGCCCATACCAGTCCATTTCAGCTAATTTCACTAATGCCTAGGATATTGATCTTTATATGTTTCATTTCATTTTTGAAGACTTCAGATTTTCCTAGGTTCATACTTAGTACATTTCATGTTCCGATTATTAATGGATGTTTGCAGCTGTTTCTCCCCATTATGAGTTGTGTCCATCAGCAAATGAAGGTCCTAAAATTTTTACTCCATTTGCATCATTATGGTCAACTCTACTTTGATGAGGCAACTCTTCCCCAGTCGCATTTTGAGTGCATTCTAACCTGAGGGGCTCATTTTCTGGCACTATATCTGACAATATTCTGATGCTATTCATACTGTTTTCATATTTCAACATTATATCTAACAATGTTCTGCTTCTATACATACATAAAGTTTTCAGTGGCTAAACATTCAGCGGTAGTGTGCTGTTCCTTCTTCCTAGTCTGTCTTAGTCTGGAAGTTCTGCTACAACCTGTATATCATGGGTGACTGTTGGTACTCAACTTACCAATGGCACAGCTTCCAACATCACAATAACACATAAGCCACTAAAACACGATGAACTGTGGCAGACAAGCGGTGGGCTGGTGGTGGAAGGGAAGAACACATAAAGAGTTCAGAGAAAATGACGGCCCTTAGCTAAAAAGTATGAGTTTGGGATGCACTGGAATAGGTTTTTGGATCTAGCATTGATTTGGATTTATGACACCGTAACTCCTTTATGGAAAGGAAGGGACAACATTTCGTGAAACTGTTTTGGTGAGTGCTTTAGTAATTGCTCATAGTGACAGAGTAAACTTCTGTGGACATTGTAGGAATTGATATACATATGGGAATCTGCATAGGAAACAGCTGATTTGGAGATATTTTTATGTGAATACCTTTTAAATTACCTTAAATCCTGCATTTACAGAATCCTGAAAGGCTCTAATGGGGGCACATTCATTGTTTCACTGTTTTTTATTTCACTTTAGAAAGGAAATTTTGCTCCAGAATTTTGTTTTTAGCATTTGCTTCATTTCACATCCATGCCACGGAAGTACATTAGTATCTATCTTCCATTTTGATAAAGAGTGAGTAAAATATTTTATTGATAAGATCCTACTTTTCCTTTCAGAAACTAGATTGTTGTTGTTGAGTGCAGTTGAGTCAGTCCTGACTTATAGCAATCCTATACAGGATTTCCAAGCAGTGACTAGTAGGTTTGAACTGCTAAACTTCTAGTCAACAGTCTGGTGATTATCCTACAGTGCCACACCAGGACTCCATATACAGAAGTAAAGACCCTTCAAAGGGATTTGACCCAGAATGTCAATGAATAACAAAAACAGACATTTGTAATGTTTGTAAAGTACCTGTATGGAGTTTATCTTATGCACCAGCATAACTCTGTAAAATAGTCGTTGAGATCCCTATTTGGTGTGGTTCTGTAGGATAAGCACTGGACCGCAAGTTCAAACTCATCAGCCACTCCTCAGAAACCCTATATAGGATCGCTATGAGTTGAACAGACTCAAGACACTTAGCAACAACAATTTGTAAGCTAAGGAAAATGAGGTTCAGAAGGGTTAAGTGAGTTGCCCAAGATTCTACAGTATATTTGCTGGTGTGGTGCTATAGGATAAGCACTGGACTGTTAACTGCAAGGTAGGCAGTTCAAACCCACCAGCTGTTCCTAGGAAACCCTATACAGAAACGCAATGAGACGGAACCGACTCCACCACAAGTAAACAACAACAATATAGTGGTATATACCACTGCCATGGATGGAGTTGGTTTACTCATAGCAGGGTAGAACCACCCCCATTGGGTTTCCAACACTAAACCTTTTACAGAAGCAGACTGCTCCATCTTTCTCCTGCCACCACACTACTGGGTCTTAACCACTGTGCCACCAATGCCCAGTCTGCTAAGCACCTAGGATTTCAAATTCAAATTTGGCCTCATGCCAAGGCTGGTCTGTTTTCAGATATCCCCTGCCCTTGACCAATTTGACCTTTGAGGACCTGGCCATCGAAGGCATGTTGGTAAGGCACTCCTTCCCTATTGGAAATGTTCCCACGTGGAACCCAAGCATCTGGCATAAATTGGAAGGCCACCAGGTGGCTGCAATCAGCACATAATCCGCACAGGCTCGGGTCCGGAATTTTGCCAAAATCTCATACACCAAATCGGCTCCAGGCCACTGTCCCGAAGAGGTGCCACCTCGCCCAGCTCCAGATCCGAGAGTGAATCCGCCGGTGAGCGCCAGTCGTAAGCCCGCGTTCCAGGTGTCTACCCGCACGCGCACCACACGTTTGCGCCTCAGGGACCCACCGCGGAGGGGTGCCTCTCCCCTATCCGACTGGCAACCCCGGCATCTCCTGCCTGCCTACAGCCGCTGGGGTTGCAGCAACGGGCCCCACACACCCCAAGGGCGGAGCGAGACGCTGAGACGTCAGGGCTGAGAATGAGCTCAGGGCTAGCGCGCACTCCCGGCGGCTGCCGGCGGCCCACGTCCCTGGCTGGCGCGGCAGCGGCAGCGGCAGGCCAGTGGCGGCGGCGGTGAAATGCAGTTAGCAGCGGCGCTGGGGCGCAGCCAGGCGGCCGGGCGGGCGGGGGCCAGAGGCTGAGTTGGGCCGAGCCAGCAGTGCTCACAGCTCTGCCTGCCGCCCCCAGAGCGAATCCCCGGTCGTCCTCATCTCTCCCTGGGGTCCTAACAAAGCCCCCTCAGGGTGCCCATCAGTTTCTTTGGGTGACTACAGCTTGTTTTTTCTGTCTTCTCTCCCCTCCCTGTATGTCCTTCTCCAGGATGGCAGAGGCGGAATTGCACAAGGAACGGCTGCAAGTCATAGCAGTAAGTTCATTTTCATTTTATTTTCTTGTTCTGTTGTCTGGGATGGAAGGGGCCCAAGTGTTTCGGGGCGAGCGGCATTCCAACACAGTAGCTGCAGGGCGTATGTTTCGGAAGAAGTCTGTCAGGGTTCAGCTATGCTGCCTTTTCTTTGATACGTCTGTAGATATAAACCCCAAGGGCGCGCTTTGGGATAGCGATTTAGCTGTGGAGGTTTGGCTCAGAAATGTGCTGCTGGGTTTTGGGGGAAAGACTAAACAGAGGCAGAGGCTCCTGGAATATTATCATCCAGTATCAGTAAAACGATGAATCCATAGACTGGAGAACTGAGAAAATAGTGACTGTCATCGTCTCTGCGGAAACTGTTGGTTTGCCTGTTAAGTGGAAAACCAGCAGTTGTCTCCTCAGCCAGCTTAGTGGTAGAACCTTCCCCAGAAACCCGGAGTGTTCGTTTTCTTGTCTCTGATATTGACAAGGGCACTGTGCAAGCTACCAACTTAGGAATGTCTGGGGACTTGTAAAAGCTGAGCACAGAGAATAATTTTACAAGAGAGTCTCTTTCTTATGGGTATGGATAGTCTGGAAACCTATTTTCAGCTTAGAAAAGACTAACCAGTTTTGGCCAAGTTAATATGCACTTTTAGAAAAGTGTACCCTTGTGCTTCTTGAGTATAAGACAGAACTATCTCTCTGAGAGTGCCTAGATTTGAGCCATCTTGCGGCAGTGTTGCCAATGATCCACAGATGTGGTGTTTTCACTGGAGCCACCGCAGCTGGGTTATATATTTCCTTTGTGAATGATGGAATGATTACTACTGCTGTATGAAAAGGTCTGTTAACATACTGACATAAAAGAATTGCCAGGCATTCTGCCACTTAAGTACTTTTGTGTATGTGTGTGGTGTCCAGGATTTCCCTGGAAACACAAATTAGTTGGAGAAATAGTGTGTAATATTTTGGAAGCAAAGTGTGCAAATGTGTTTTCAAAAGTCTTCAGCCCTACACATCAATGGGACAAATGCTCACAGACCCCTTCTGATTATTAAAGAAGTGTTTGATGCGGTTTCTGTGGCTCTGAGACCCTCCTTCTCAAACTTTTCAAACTGGAAACATCTTAGAAACTTTCAGAGTTGGATTGCCCATAAGCAAGGTAAGCACAGGCTTACTTAGTAATCTGTAGTGAACAAGTTCACATGTTTTTTCACCACATCAAAGTTTCTGCTTCTAGGAATGGCCTGTATCTGTCTTTCTCCCACCCCCACGGCTCCTTCCTACAGAATCAAAGCCTCTTTTTGAATTTACAATCCCTGACAGGGATGGAGTACCCAGTAAGCAAGGTAAATATAGGATTACTTGTGCTTACTCACTAATCTGTAGTGAGCAGTTTCACATGTTTCACTACAGATGGGAAATTGCTCACTACAGATTAGTAAGTAAACCACGTGCTTATTGGGTAATCCACCCCTGAACACTTTTCCAATTGAAGTGAGAGAGATGTTTGTTGGCAATGTTGAAACTGCTATGGTTTGCTTGCCAGACAACCTTTTCGAGTGGTCCTTAGAACTCAGGAAGGCTGCTGTTTCTTTTTTTCCTTTCCGGGACCCCACGTCATTCTCCCCAACCCCCACCGTCGTGTGTATTTTCATGGTTAATGGAGCCATTCATGGGCTCTAAAGTTAGTGGCAAGGCAGTGTGGTCACTATGTCATGAGCTGCATAAGAAAGGAAATATTCAGTTATTGGTGCCATGTCGCTGGTGGGAGTTTTGTATAAATTGAATAATAGGATGCTTTAGCTGTTGTTCAAACGGCTGCTCCCGCTTCTCTAGGTTGCTGCTGAAGCTTTTGAACAGTTGTCACGTTTTTTTGGTTTTTTTTTTGCCTTTGCATGGCCAGCTTTACTGGATGCCTGAAGAACAGCTGAAGCCGGTGAAAGGGCTTGCTTCCTCAATGTGGAGCCAGTAGCCACTAACACTGGGGCCACCCCTTTCCAAGTGGATTTGAGTAATCCCATCAGAAGTCAAGTTGATTTTCAAGATCTAGCTTTAAATTCTCTTGAGTGTTTGAGAAGAATAATCACAAATAGCCATTTCTGTCCATTCAGTTGTGGAACTGAGTTGTCTTATGTAAATTGGGAGATGCTGATGAGTATTGAGTGTGCCAGTGAACATAAAAATTGTCAGTATAAATTTTTGTAACAGTGAAGTGTGTGTGTGTGTGTGTGTGTGAGAGAGAGAGAGAGAGAGAGAGACAGAGAGAGAGAGAGACTAGATGATTTAGGGACAGGGGTCTTGTGGCTTCATCCGTAAATAATTCTGTGTCATGTTGGTCTAACTACATAATCTTCAAATTTAGCAAAACTTTCCTCATTCTACCACCTTCCTGGCAGTCACAGGAGACCCAAGAGCAGTCTTTCCCCAGAAGCTAACAATCCCAAAGTCTCTGTGAATATGTGAGGGAGGAAAAGAATGAATCCTCATTAGCATCGGCTCCTACCCAAAAGGAAGAGATACACTGGGGTTCCAGTTTGTAGGACTTCCGTAAGGGCTGGTTTCAGTTCCACCATCAATAAAATGGGCCCTCAGGAGCTGGTTGCAAGGTTTAGATATAAAGTAGGTGACGCACCTGGTGTGCATTTGCCATTAAATAGTGTTGAGGCAGCGCTCTCAACATCTGTCTACCCTGCTGTCTTATCCTATGGGGCCTAGAGGCTCCACTTTTAATTGGAAAGAGTCTGAAGAAGCTTCTTTATCCTTTTTCCCAACTAACTGAAGGCCAGGGTCCTAACCTTACCTGCTTCAGACCCAAGGCGGGGACTCTGACTTGTGGATTCAAACATCCATTCACTCAGCAGGGATTTTTAGGTTACCTTCTTTGGGGTATGTGACTATACAACTTGTGGTTGTTTCCAAGTTTCAAGCACAAAAAGAAAGTTTTCCACCTTTGTACATTAAGTTCTGACAGGACAGATGTCCTGTGACCTAAAGATATTTCTCATACCTTCATCTGTGGGGGGTTTTTTCCTCAAAGGAATTATGATAATCACTCTTTTAGAAACTGTGGAGATTTAATTGAGTCTTAAAATTGAGACCAGAGACATCAATGAGAAATCCCATCCTATATCCTGCTAAGAGAAGAGTAAGCCCATCTTTGACAACTATCTCTTTTCTTAGGCTTTTCCTTTCATCGTAAGTGTAATTTTAGAAGATTGTAAAATGCCTTTATAGCAGAATAAATGTGAATACTAATTCCAGGGAATAATAATTTCCATTCATTGAACAATTTATATTTAGTGAGGCACTGTGAAAACAGCTGTTTTTTAAAAAAAGTTTTTATTGTGAGTTGAGTGAAAGCAGAGCATCAGTTTTACATTCAGCAAATCATACACCTTGTTTTATTAAAATAATGTACCATCAGTTAACAGTATTTCTCTCTATTCACTTTAGCTCTTTTTAAATTTTTTTACTTTAACACTCAGGCATATGTAATAATTTAAACCACCAAAGGGCACATTCTGCAAGTCTGCCTCCTGGCTGCTGTCTCTTAGTCCCTTTCTTCCCATGAATCTAGAGTCCTCAGCTGCTCCATCTCTTCATGTCCTCATCTCTGCCTCCATCTCTGGTGTCACTGCTTCTCTGGATAATGTCCTGCATTCTGCTTATGCTTTTCTTCCTTGATGGTCCTAGGGTCCTTTGTTTCTGGACTGTAAGATTAACTACTCCCCCATTTTTGTTACAAAACTTATACCTTTACAAATGTGACAGTCACAATTAGTCATGATAACAGTTACTCACTGTTGAATCATAAGAATCTTATCCCCATCTCTTTTAACCAGACCCATCTAGACAAGATGAAAACTATTCAGTGGGGACTCTTTCTTCCCCCACACACTCTTTAACTAAATTCCCTCTTGAAACCTTGTAAGCCAATAACTTCGTGCCTTTATCACCCCCTCATTTTAGGTAGACAATATGTAAGTTGCCCGTCCTGATCTACCCTGTATACAGAGGGGATAGCATTAGTACTTGAGGTGAAGACTCCTTCCCTCTCTGATGGTATTTAGAGTTACTACCTCCATGAGCAAAGGTCAAGTTCATCAAATTGTAGCAATTTACCCTTGTTTCCTTTATCAAAAATTGTTGTTGTTGTTATTTTAATCTTCCTCTAGTCAAGTTCTGATTATCAAGCCATCAAGGCTA
>NW_006411878.1:0-1820 GCF_000296735.1 Chrysochloris asiatica
GCTAGAAATCTAAATTCATGGTTCATTTTGCTGCTGTTAAGTGTCATCGAGTCAGTTCTGACTCATAATGACCCTGTATAGGGTTTCTCAGGAGCAACTGGTGGGCATGAAACACCAAGTTTGTGGTTCAAACTGACTTTGCAGTCTGTTGTATATCCTACAGTGCCACATAGGGCTCAACTTTAGTGGAAGATTTTCCCTCTCTGTCAGTTCCAGGCAAAGGTCCTCATCTCCATTCAACATGTAGGCTTAGTATCCCATGGAGATCTCCATGTGTCTTGGTATCAATCTTCTCCTGGGTCTAGGAACTTCCCAGTGCAGGGACTCTGAGTCCAAAGGATGGACTCCACTCCTGTCTCTTCTGTTTTGGTGATTATAGGTCTCTCTGATCTGCTCGAATGTTTAATCCTGTTTACAAACATATCTCAAAAGAGATGAACTCTAGACTTGGGGGCACAGAATCATAGTCTGAGGGGACACCAAGGCCATTTGACATAACACAGCCCATTGTTCTGCAGCCTACTTTGGTAAGTAGGGTCTTTTAGAGTTTATGAGTGGCTAAGGTGTAACTAACAATTGGTGTCTCCCGTCTGGAGGAAAGCAGAGTGAGGAAAACCTAAAACACAAAGATACAATTAGTCTAGTGGACTAATGCATCACATGAACATCAGTTTCCATGACCCTAAGACCAGAACTAGATGGTACCCAACTACCACTACCAACTACTCTGAAAGGGATCACGTTAGAAGGTCCTGGATAGAGTGGAAGAGAAATGTGGAACAAAACTCAAAATCATAAAAAAAGGCCAGGTTTACTGGATGGCTAGAGACTGGTGACAGTCACTCTCCAGCTCTGAAAATGAACTCACCTTGATGTCTCAATTTTCAGCCAAACAGTAAACATGCATAAAGGGGAAGTAAGCACACCTTAGTATTATCAACCAAGTGGAATAAAAAGGGCAGCAATTATCCAGGAACTATATTCAGAAGGGTTAGAAAAGGGGGAATGGAACAGAAAACAGGGAGGAAACAGAATAAGTGATGTTAGGGGTTACATTCAATGAGATGAAACAAAATGTGGATGAATTGTTGAACGTAAAACTGATGACCTGCTCTCTAAACCTCCACCCAATTCACAATAAAAAGTAAACAGAAACAGAGAGATGGATTCAAAATACAACTCAATCCTATAGATTGCATCCTGCTTCATTACATAACTGCCTGGAATCCTCCCTCATTAACATATAGAAGTGTTTACAAACATAGGACAATTATATCACGCCAAAATGGAGGATAATTATGTAATGCTGAGAATCACGGCCCAGACAAGTTGACATAGATTTTTGCGGGAAAACAATTCAATTAATAATTGTTGTTGTTGTGATATGCCGTGGAGTCGGTTCCAACTCATAGCGACCCTACACAGGGTTTCCAAGGCTGTAAATCTTTACAGGAGCAGACCGCCTCATCTTTCTCCCGCGGAACCTCTGGTAGTTTCGAACTGCTGACTTTGCGGCTCGCAGCCTGATTCGTAACCACTACGCTACCAGAGCTCCTTTCAATTAATAATAGGGCTCCTGAATGTTATAAGTGCTTAACATGTTCAACTGCTAATCAAAATATTGGAGGCCCAGAGGTTCATTGGAAGAAATGCCTGATGATCCACTTCTGAAATATCAACCATTGAAAATCCTGTGGAGCACAGTTCTACCTATGGGGTTTCCATGAGATGGAATAGAATCAGGGGGCAACTAATTGAAAGACCCATGTAAGCACTCAACCTCAAGGTCTGTTGAACTGGAGGGTCGGTGGTTCAAACTC
>NW_006411878.1:2944-4359 GCF_000296735.1 Chrysochloris asiatica
TGGTCCTGCTGTCCTTTTGGTTAGCATGTCTAACCTCATGTTTAACCAGGGCACCACTATGGCTCCTTCATATGAATGAATGTGCAGCTCTGGCCAACTTGATAACACACCATCTTATACTTCATTTTCTCCTTCTTTGACTCATTTTCCCTCTCACTCTTGATTCCTTCAGATTGTACTTCTCCCCACCTTAGGTGGAAACATGTAATGATTGCCTCAATTTATTTTCCAAGAAACACTGGGCTAAAATTGTGTTCTGGAATGAAAGGCAGGATTGTAGCCACCACAAGAGATTTGGAATGAGGATTTGGCCTTATGTAAGTAGGCCGTCTCTCGATAGTATATGGAGTCCTGGTGTGGTACTGTAGGATAAAGCACTGGACCACGAGGTCGGCTTGAACCAGTAGGTAGTTCAAACCCACCAGCTGCTCCTTAGAAACCCTGTACAGGGTTCCTATAGGTTGAAACCAACTTGATTGCACTTAACAATTTAATAGATACTATATAGGAGCTTTGTTGATGGTGTGGTTAAGTGCTCAGCTGCTAACCAAAAGGATGGTATTTTAAGTCTACTCAGAGAAACTGAAGAAGAAAGACCTGGTGATCTGCTTCTGAAAAGTCAGCCATGTACAACACTATGGAGAGGGCTTCCAGCAAGATGGTGAACTAGGCAGAAACGCTACTCAGAACCTCTGTATAAAGACGTGAGAGACCAAATGAAACATACAGATAATCCTGGAAAGCTTTGCTTCAGAGAAAAGGGTAGAGAAGTGGATTGAATACTGACTAGGAGAAGAAACTGAACAAAAATGGTAGGCGAGGAGACAGACAGAAAGGCTAAATTGTCAGTTGGCCTGATACAGCATGGCTATCTTGAGCTTTTGCAAGCAGTGTTCTATCAGGACTGTGGCCTGACAGCACAAATGCATACCAGGGGCTGGTGACAAGAAAGGTGTCCCTTGCTCCTGGTGAGCAGAAGCATGCTAGCCCCACCCTCACTCACCCAGCAGTCGTGACACCTCCCTGTACAGCCCCTGCCCTGCTTGAGGCCAGAATGCACTCTCATGAACTGAGCTCCTGGTGTACCAGTCCTGTATCAGAAGGTACATGAACTTTGTATCATCAGACCAACAGAACCACAGTGCCTGGTCCCCAGCCACAGCAGGGCAGGCAGAACTCCTTCCATACCAGCTGTCCTGGCCCTAGTTGCCCTCAGACCCTGAAAGAGCTCATTCCAGGAACAAGCAAGCTGACCTCAACTACTGTCTGAGTCAGCATGAACTACTTCTCCATTAGGTGCTCTGACCGCAAACACCATCTGTTGTTGTTTTCAGGTGCCATCGAGTTGGAACCGACCCATAGCGACCCCATGCACAGCAGAACGAAACAATGTCTGATCCTGGGCCAACCTCACT
>NW_006411878.1:4674-5688 GCF_000296735.1 Chrysochloris asiatica
TGTTGATAGTTGATCCAAGTAGAATGAAGTCCTTGACAACTTCAATCTTTTCTCCGTTGATAAGAATGTTGTTTATTGGTCCAGTGGTGAGGGTTTTTGTTTTCTTGACATTGAGATGTAATCCATATCGAAGACTGTGCTCTTTGATCTTCATCAGCAAATGTTTTATGTCCTCTTCACTTTCAGCAAGCAAGGTTGCTTATTTAGTGGTGACGAATTGGGCTGCGAACCTTAAGGTCAGCAGTTTGAAACTAGCAGTAGCTCAGTGGGAGACACATGAAGCTTTCTGCTCCCATAAAGATTTACAGCCTCGGAAACCCTGTACAGGGTCACTATGGGTTGGAACTGACTTGACGGCACTTAACAACAACAACAATAGAGTAAAAACATGTCTGGAATGACACCAACTTTGATAGTATACATAGTAAACAGAGTAAAAGCTTGAAAAATATATGCCAAAATTTTTACAGTAAAATTATGGATATTTAAAGTAATTTCCATAATTTATTTACCTACAGTAAACAAATTGAAAAAAGGAGAGAGCTTTATTCAAATAGTAACCAGAAGTGAGAATTTCTAACAGAGAATCTATTAAAAGTTGAAGAATTTCATCATAATACTTTTTATAAGGGTGTATATATTATCATCAGCTGCTCCTCGGAAACCATATACAGGGTCACTATGGGTGGGAACCAACTCAGTGGCACTAACAACAACAACAAATATATATATACACATTTAAATAAACTCTTTTACTAGTAAGTTAAAAAAAAAGAAAATAACCCTTTTGGTAAAAAAAATAAGTTCAAGTTTCCAAAAGAGGGGTCCCTTAAGCCCAAGCCCCTAAAAAACGAATTCAAAAAATTTACAAAATGTTATCAAGTAGTTGGTTAGCTGAAATGGAGGAAGATACAAGTCATGACCATCGTTTGTTTTCCGTCAACATCAGCTTTCATCATACAATTTCCTCTTATCACTTTGATCAAAGGGAGGGGCAGAAAATGTTAAGTTGGC
>NW_006411878.1:8060-9803 GCF_000296735.1 Chrysochloris asiatica
TAGGGTCATGGTTTCATGGAACTCACTAGTTAATTGACTAATACTGTGTTTAGTGATCCTTCTAGTTCATTGTGTAGTGCCTAGTTTATTGTGTAGCTCATTGCATCTGAAGTATAATTGGTGTCTGTATACCTGGAGAAATAGGCGATTCAGAAATCGAAGGAAAAAAGGAATGTTTAGCTAATTGTTTCCGTGAAAAACGGCCTCTTTTGCCATGAGACCAGAAGAACTTGATGGTGTCTGACAACAGTTCCTGAATGTTTTGACCAAAGATTCTATAGAAGAATCCTGATCAAAAGGGAGGAAAAACATAATAGAATTTCAAATTCTCATAGAATCCAGAATTTCCACAGCTATGGAGCCTGGATGAACCCCCATAAGATAATTTTTAAATCTTAAACCAAAAATATTCCCTAAAGTCCCTAAGCCAAGCACTTGTTTTAGCCTAATTGTGAAAAAATAATATCTACTTGGAGCATTGTGCTCTTTTAAGAACTATCTGTATGGAGTCAAAATGGAGCCCAATGGCTCCATAGGATAAGCACTGGGCTTTGAACCAAAAGGTCAGTGATTTGAGCCCACCAGTCATTCCACAAGAGAAAGATAAAGCTTTCTTCTCCAGCAAAAACGTAAAGCCTCAGAAACCATATACAGGGTTGTTATGAGTTGGAACCACCTTGACAGCACTTCAAAAAACAAATACGCAATCTAACTAACAGAGACTCAAAAGATTGGATAAGAAACTTAGGTGGGGGCAATGAGTTTATATAAAGTTGCTATGAATTTGAATTGATTTGATGGCAGTGGGTTTTTTTTTTAGCATATGTATGCATATTTATACACACATATGCTAAAAAGCAAAATCAAGATATCATTAATAAGGTATATGCATCAAATTGTACATTTAAAATATGTCCAGTTTATTGTATATCATTTATACTTCAAAAAAGCTGTTCAAAATAGGAAGCACAAAGAATTAAAAAGAGAAGGACAGGTTAAAATCTCATAAAGACATGGCATTTCCCAGAGAAATAAAATGAAATGTAAAAGACATAGAACATATGTGTTAAGTACAATATTGTTTCTTCCCCACTCCTGCAAAAGGTATTTTAAATACCTTAAATATTTACCATAATTTTAGTGACAAATGAAGCAGAAAGAATTCAGGTCAAAATATTCTACCTTCAAATATAATAGTATTGATGTTAATAATATTAACTCTAATTTGAGAATACATTTAATTTAATTTAATGATAATCAGATATTTTTCAGATGCTGAAGATCTTAAGAGTAGTAGGATAAAAATAGTATTGCCTAGAAGAAAATTTTTATTGATTGAAATGAAGGTAAAACTATTGTCTAGAAACTTTTAAAAGAATGCACATTGATTACATCTTCAGTTTCAAGTCAGAGACTCATTATTGCTCCCGATGTCTAAAATAATATTAATTTTTTCTTTTTCTTTCCTCTTCCTGCTTGGTTGTGGCCATAGAAAGAAGTACACATGGTTGTGTGGATTCTCATAAATGTCTATTGGGTCTGTTACAATTGTGAAGTTGTAAGGGATGAGTCCTGGTGTGGTTTTGTAGGATAAGCACTGGACTGCTAACTGCAAGGTTGGTGGTTCAAACCCATTGGCCGCTCCTTAGAAACCTGATACACGGTTGCTATGAGTTGAAACTGACTCCATGGCACTTACCAACAACAAGAAGATACTTATGAAATTCTATAATGTGTCTGTCT
>NW_006411879.1:0-1289 GCF_000296735.1 Chrysochloris asiatica
TTTCTGTGTATAGGTCTTTTGTTTCTCTGGTTAGATTTATTCCTAAATATTTATTCCTTTTGGCGACTACTGCAAATAGTATGGTTTTCCTAATTTCAATTTCAGACCTGTCTTTATTAGTACAGAGGAATATAACTGACTTTTGCACTTTGATCTTATATCATCCCATTTTGTTGAATCTTGAGAAATGAGTTATTTTTTTTTTTTATCTGTTTTTTTCACTGAGGCTATAATTCTTAAACATTTCTGGTGATATATTTTGGGATATCATGACATAGGAAAAGTGTTAGAATGGCAAAGTAAACATTGTGTTATATAAGATTATCTCTAATAAGCCAATACCTGAGAGGAAATAAAAATATAGATGAAAAAATGGAGACAAACCTCTATTCTCAGAAAAATTGCTTGCTTTCTAAATATGTAGAATATTTGAATTTTTATTCACAAATATTGTCTATAGCAACATATTAAGATTGGTAATTTCAGTTGATAGCCCCAAATATACATACCACATGTGTCCTAATTTTTGCATCACAACACAGTCTTATCAAAATTAAATAAAGGTGTAATATATTCCATTGGAGTTTTCCTCCAGAGTATTTCTGAGAGTTCTTAGCAGCACTTAAAAAAACCTAGTTATTACTAGTCACTATTTCTCCTAACTTTTGGCTCAAGCTGTTTTTCATTATTTCTGGACATCTTTATCACCAGCCATGCTTTGTGGTATGTTTGTCCATTTTTGCATGTAACTTCTATAGGACACCGCTAACAAAAAATATACTTGAAAATATCATAGAGAAATTCATATTAGAAAAACACTTGGGTACTGGGAATTACAGCCTCTGAAAGTTAATTGATCATTCTGGCCCAGTACTTTCTATTCTGTTTTCTGACACCTACTTTCTCTCTTACACTTTAACCTTCAATCCATTATCAAAATTTGAAGTAGATTTTTCATAACTTTAAAGACCAGAGTCAGAATCATTCTTGCTTCTACTGTGGCAATCAACTAGATGAGGATCTCCAACTTTTTTTGCTGATCCTCCTCATTACTAAGTAACATGAGCATATTAAGGCGCAGGGCTTACTTGATGATATCAATAAAATTCAAGATATTAAGTCTTGCCATGCTGGCTTCTAAGGAGCAGAATAGAAGAAATATGTTTATATGCCCTTTATTGTTTGCCACCACTAGTCTTAAATTTGTCATGCTGTGGTGATTACCATGTTTCTGTGATTCTGGAAGCTATGCCACAGGTGTTTTACATACCAGCAGGGTAACCCATGGA
>NW_006411879.1:5366-5881 GCF_000296735.1 Chrysochloris asiatica
TAGTCTGTCTTTGTTTTGTAGCTCATTTGAACCTGTCCACCATGGGTGACCCTGCTGGTTATTTAAAACACTGGTGGCATAGCCCTCAGAATCACAGCAACTCAAACCACCACAGACTAGCATTGGCCATTTTAAATATGACAATCACATGTCAAATTAAAGGAATGGTGTTACGTTCATTATAAAAAAGAATATATCAATATCTGTCTTGAAATACAACACGGCTTGTGATTGGTTAATATCCATATGCCTACAAGGAAGACCAATTAATACCACATTTATTCAAATCCATGACCCACCACTACAGTCAGTGAAGATGAAATTCAAGAATTCTACCAACTTCTTAAGTCTTAAATGGATCAAACACAATCAGCATATATTGATAATTACTGGTGATTTTTTCAAGAACAAAGACTTTATTGAAAATACCCTTTTTTTATTTAAACAACATAAAAATGACTACACACAGGGAACTGGAAAGATGGAGTATACAGAAATCAAACTGACTACATCTG
>NW_006411879.1:8481-9950 GCF_000296735.1 Chrysochloris asiatica
TATGAAGAAAAATGTGGCATTAGTATTGGAGGAAGACTTATTAACTACCTGTGATATGCAGATTATACAACCTTGCTTGCTGAAAGTGAAGAGGTCTTAAGATAAAAGACCACCCCTTCAATATTGGTTGTGGCTCAGTGAAAATTAAAGAACAATCCTCACCCCTGGACCAATAAACAACTTCCATATAAATGGTGTAATGATTGATATTGTCATAGACTTCATTTTGCTCGAATCAATGATCAACACTCATGGAACAACACTTTGCATTAGCCACATCTCCTGCACGTGTCCTCTTTAAAGTGTTCAACAACCAAGATGTCATTTTATTTTTTAATACTTTATTGTTTGTTATGTGATAGTTTACATGGAAGAACATTAGTTTTACATTCATTCTATTGTATATCATTTCATTGCCATGGTTACATGGTTAGGTGTCATCAAGTCAGTTCTAACTCATAATGCCTGAAAGGACAATAAAATGAAACATAGTCCAGACCTGCACCATCCTCACAATTATTATATTTGAAAGCATTGTTGCTGCCACCATGTCGTTCTATCTTGTTGGGAGTTCTTCCTCTTTTTATTGACCTTACACTTTTCCAAGCATGATATCCTTCTCCAGGTAATGTTCCCTCCTGATAATATGCCCAAAAGATGAGAGACAAAGTCTGGCCATCGTTGCTTTTAAGGAAAATTTTAGGTATACGTCTTTCAATGCAGATTTGTTTGTTCTTCTGACACATTGGTTGCAGCATTCTGAGGCTGTGTTACGGTGAATTACTAAATATGTTCCATTTACTTATAGTCTCTGTAACTACCACGAAATAATGGAGTTGTTGTTGTTGTTAAGGGCCATCGAGTTGGTACCAACCCATAGTGACTTATGCAGAGCAGAACAAAATACTGTCCAATCCTGGACCAAACTCACTACTGTTGCCAAGTTTGAGTCCATCGATGCTGTCACTTAGCCAATTAATTTCGTTGGGGGTTTTCCTCTTTTTCTCTGACCCTCCACCTTACTAAACATGATATCCGTCTCCAGTGATGCTCACTCCTGAAAATATGTCTAAAATATGAGAGATGAAGTTTGGCCATCTTGACCTCAAGGGATCACTCTGGCTGCAATTATTCCAAAACGCATCTATTGGTTCATTTGACAGCCTGTGGCACATTCAGAACTCTCCTCCCACACCATAACTCAAGCCAATTCTTCTTCTACGGACTTCCTTATTCACTGTCCAGCTTTCACATGCATATGAGGTTATTGAAAACACCAAGGCTTGTGTCAGGCACACCTTAGTCCTCAAGCTGACATCTTTGCTCTTCAACACTTTAAAAAGATCTTGTACAGAAGATTTGCCTAATGCAATACGTCGTTTAGTTTCTTGACTGCTGTTTCCGTGAGTGTTGATAGTTGATCCAAGAAGAATTAAGTCCTTGACAACTTCAATCTTTTCTCCATTAAT
>NW_006411880.1:0-1300 GCF_000296735.1 Chrysochloris asiatica
AGACAAAGACTAGATATGAGTGAAAACAAAATAAGGGATATGGAAGAGAGGACTCAAAAAACAGAGTTAAATAAATGGCTACAAATGGAGGGTTAAAATGGACAAGAATTAAAATGATAGCAATGGAAGACAGATGAAAGAGAGACAACATATTCAAAATGAATATTCATATAGAAAATAATTGAAATAATGGAATGACAAAAACCCCAGAATGTAATTCATGAACAAATTTCAGGACAAAAAATTTATTCAGTTTGTACATTAAAAGAGAAGACAGAACCTGGAGACACTGGCCTAGAATGAGCTGCCTGAGAACTTTCATGGAAAGCTTACTGGACTCCAAAGAGCTTAACTGAAACACCAAGAATCAATACTTTAGGCCACCAGAAAAACCATCCATGCCGGTCATCTCTATGGCCACTTTCAGAGCTAGAAAGAATTGTGAATATTTAGAACATCCTTGAAAAATGTGCTGGAGTAATTTTATGCACAAATGAATTGCCTTTGTATATAGATAGGTAGCTGACTGACTTTCTTTGGCAGGATGTAAGCGAGCCCAGCTTGAAGAAACCACTAGAGAATGAACTTTAAGATGAAAGAGAGTGAAATAGAACTTAAGATAAGCATGGAATTTATCTAATATGAGGATAAGACTAAAATAAACATTGTGATGATGGTGAAAGAACAAAGCATCATACACTCTCACAACATAGAAATGATTAACACAATTTGGGATGAGAGGAGGGGAAAATGGTTGAAACTACTGCTTGTATATGTTGCCTTCCCAATCTTATAACCAGAGGTCCAAAGGTTGGTAAAGCATTTAAAGTTGATTAAATATGTAAGAGATACATATTTTTAAAATATATGTTGCTGTTAGTTGTTGTCAAGTTGGCTCCAACTCTTGGTGACTTTCTATATAACAAAACAAAAATGCTCTCTAATCCTGTGCCATCTTCATGATCATTGGTATGTTTAAGTCCATTGTTGAAGCTGTTGTGTTAATCCACCTCACTAAGGGTTTTCTTTGTTTCACTGATCCTCTGCTTCACCAAATGTAATGTTCTTTTCTAGCAATTGGATTAAAAAGTAATAACCAATGCAGATTGAGTGTCAATGACAAGAAACAGGTTGCAGAAGAAAGGAGAAACATATTTTGTCATAGTTTATATTAGGGAACCGATGGTATGTACTCTCTAAAGAGATATACTATCTAGGGAGTCCTGGTGATGTAGTGAGTCAGTACTCAATTGTTGTCCCAAAGGTTGGTGATTTGAACCCATGGGGATTTGGAAAGCCT
>NW_006411880.1:2230-3306 GCF_000296735.1 Chrysochloris asiatica
TCTGTCCTATCAGGTCACTATGGCTCGATGGTAACTATTCTTTTAAATGTTTTATTGTGAATTATGTGATAGTTTACATGGGAGAACATTAGCTTTATATTCATCCTATTGTACATCATTACATTGCCATGGTTACAATCCCTTCCATGCATCATCACCCAACCAAAGGGTATACCCTGCAAACCTGCACCCTGGTGGTCAGCACACACTCCCTCTCCCTCTCTGGGTCTAGAGTTCCCAGCTGCTCCATCTCTCCACACCATCATCTCTGCCTCCATCTATGACATCACTGTTTCTCTAGGTAGGGTCCCGCTCTCTGCTCTTCTCCCTTAACGGTCCCAGGGCCCTTCGCTCCTGGACTGCAAAGTCAACCACTTCCCTCCTTTTGCTACAAAACATCTGCCTTTACATTTCCAACCCTCACAGTCAGTCCTGATAGTAATTATTCACTATTGTACCATGTGAGTGCTATCCACATCTCCTTTCATCCATCCTGCCAAGAAAGATTGGATATTACCCAGTGGAGATTCTACTTTCCTCCATGCCTTCTGGATCTAGGCACCCTCTTGAAAACTTGTAAGCCAGCCACTTCTTGCCTTTGTAGCCTCCTTGCCCTATTTTGGGTAGCCAGTGTCTAAGTTGCCCATCCCTGTCTACCCTGTGTATTGAGGGAGTGGGAATGATCCTCACTGTAAAGATTTGTTCCCTCTTTTGAGCTACTGCATCCATAGGTGTAGGTCAAGTTCATCAAGTTGTATCAGATTATTCTTTTTTTCCTCTTCTTTCTTTTTCTAGTTGAGCTCTGATCCTCCAGCCATTGAAGTCAGGTCAAGTGAGTATTATCTGCAAGTGTGGGTGCTCTTGTGCATATGCCTTCTCTTTTTATCAGCTAGATGCTTCATTCTCCACTCTAGTCCTCTGTGGTTATGTCACTGACTCTGGGCCCAGGAGTCCCCAGGTCTTGACAAACTGCTGGTCAACCAGGTTTCCACCTGGGTTTCCAGGAGTCTCTTGAACATGGTAGGACTTAGCTCACAGCTTCATTGCTGTTTTTCCCTCATTTCCCCTTATTGGTT
>NW_006411880.1:5320-8012 GCF_000296735.1 Chrysochloris asiatica
TATCTCAGTGCCCTGTTGTTTCAAGGTTGTGCATACATCATTATTTATCTCTGTCCCACTTAGCCCATGCAAACCTGCCTAATTTTTTTCTCATCCACCTTGTTCTTCCATTCCCGTCCTCCTCCTTGTGTATTGCCCCCCATCCCTATCACCTAAACTATCCTGTATCTATTGGTAATTCTTTTGTTTTGTTTTGTTTTAATGAGTTGGAATTAACTAGACAGAAATGGGTGTGTTTTTTAAATATATAGTTATAAAGATAATCATTTAAAAAAAATTAATGAAATCATCTGAAATATCAGTAGAGAAATGCCCCCCAAAAAATAAGAAAAGAAATCTAACTCTTTAGTGAAACATTTGAAAAATTTAGTGATTAAAACAAAGAATAATCTTAAATATAATTGATTAGGGATGGGATGTGCTTGTATTCCTTTCTTAATGTTTCTTTCCATGTGTAAAGAGCTCCTTTTTGTTCTACTACTCCTGACTTCTCTTTAAGCACTCTGTCATAGAGAAGGGGTGGTAACTCATCTATATGATAAATTTAGGGAAAAAAGCCAAGATAGGTAATCCTGGTGTGGCACTGTAGGATAATGTGCTGGACTGCAAGATTGGTTTGAAATGCAAAGTTGGTGGTTCACACTCACCAGCTTTTCCTCAGAAGGGTTGATACGAATCGGAACAGACTCGAAGGCACTTAACAACAACAAAGAAGTTATACTGATGCCAGTATTTAGAGTTTTCCTTGGGAGTGAGCTGCCTTTAGGGTAAATGAGTCCTAAACTGTTCACTGAGTTCAATGAGTCTTCTCTCTGTGCACGGTTTAAACTGCCTATGTCTGAGAAGGTATTTGTACTTAAGTGATGAGGTTCAGTATTGTGGGCCAATTTGTCTACAAATGAAAGTCACCTGTTCTGTGTCAATAATAAACATGATATTTGGTCTGGTATTTTAAGGACCTCTCTCAAATGGCTAGCACACAGGTGTGGGAGAGGAGTGCCTACCATGATGACTCAGGGTTTTGAGTTGTTGTTGTTGTTGTTAAGTGCCGTCGAGTCGGTTTCGACCCATAGCGACCCTGAATAGGGTTTCCGAGGCTGTAAATCTTTACGGGAGCAGATCGCCTCATCTTTCTCCCGCGGAGCAGCTGGTAGTTTCGAACTGCTGACCTTCCGGTTCGCAGCCCGATTCGTAACCACTACGCTACCAGAGCTCCTTCAGGGTTTTGAGTAGTCTGATCCAATTGTATGGTACTTAGACCAGCTTCTGGCACATAGAAGGTATGTCATCAGTGCAGTTATATGAATAAATGGCAGAAGTTTAGAATTTTGTAGGAGATGGACTGAAATACAACTAGTCCATCTCTAGAGTGGCTGAGAGTGAGGACCTGTAACTGCAGAAAGTGTAGGGTAGCCAGCCATCTTCTATGTTGCCCACTGAAGTGGGAAAGGAAGCTGTTCTGCAGAGAGAAATGATTGGCACAGATAATGAAGAGCTAAATGGGGCTAGGAGCCCTCAGGGTACACAGGAGATGAGTGTGACCATCCTACTTCCTGTTGGATTCCCACTTTCTGATTCTAGACCATTTTGGGGACCAGGTGGTGCTCTGAGCCCCTGGGTTTACCCATTTCTCCTCATGATAAGTTCCTCATTTCAGTTTTTCTTTTTAAGTTTGCTTAAAGTGAGTTGTTTTTACCTGCAGTCAAGATTCTTGACTAAGACATGAGATGCTGAGGTCCAGAACAGCTGGAGTACACTTTCTAA
Source organism: Chrysochloris asiatica (assembly GCF_000296735.1). Taxonomy (NCBI): domain Eukaryota; kingdom Metazoa; phylum Chordata; class Mammalia; order Afrosoricida; family Chrysochloridae; genus Chrysochloris; species Chrysochloris asiatica. Next base: position 7,085 of record NW_006411880.1, read on the forward strand.
GTTTACTGAATTTTTGATAATTTAGAGTCTGGGCAAACAGCCAGAATACTCTGTAGGTAGGGCAAGGACACTTCCATGGCAAACAAAACACTGCTGTTTTTTTCCCCTTAGCTGAGTGTGGTGGGTGGGTCTGAAGCCAAACTATCATAGGGGCTAATATAAAGCAGTTAAAATCCCAAACTTCCCACCTCATGAATCATGAGCAAAACATTTGAGCTCTTGAAAGGTAACAGTTGGGTACTCCATTAATTCTACTCTATAATTCTCTAAATTCCACTCCTCTCTCAGATGGAGTTCAGAAACAAAATAACAGCCTGCTTCATACTGATTCAAGTTCTCATTTGCCTGTGACCTGTTTTTCTGGGAGCCCAGAGAGACTGATTGTAGATCCTGGGCTTCTGTGGGCTTAAGCTAATAGGTGCGGTAAGCATAGATTCCAGGCTGGAGGTAACCAGGAAGTCAGCAATGGGAATGGAGTAGTATTTTTCACACAAGCTGAGACTGAGATGAATGTCTGCACCGGAGGGGTAAATAAGTCCAATAAATAAGTAGCTACAAACCCTTAAAGAATAAAGTGAGGTGGTAGGCTCTTTTGTTTCTATGGTAAAATAAGTTAGCTTCTTTAGTTTTTAATAAAATGTGGCTGTTCTAGCCCACCCAGGGACACATGTTCATTGGAAGTCTCTGAATGAGGCAAGTAGCTTGTGTTAGTATTCATTATTCATCTATGAGTACTAACGATTATGCTCATCTATTAACTAAAAGGAGCTCGAGCAGCAGAGTAGTTATGAGTAGGGCTGCTAACCTCAAGGTCAGAAGTTCAAAACTACCAGCAGTTCCACAGGAGAAAACTGAGGCTTTTTGTTCCAGTAAAGATTTACAGCCTCAGAAACCCTATGCAGGGTCGCTATGAGTCAGAAATGACTCC
>NW_006411880.1:9087-11278 GCF_000296735.1 Chrysochloris asiatica
CAATTGAGTACTTAACCATTGCATCCCCAGGATTCCTTTCCATAAAATTATAGCCACTGAAAACTCAGGTTGCCATGAGTTAGAATCAACTTAGGGGTACGGGTTTGGCATTTTGCTTTTTGGTAGCTCCAGCACTGACAACAGTATCTGGTACATAGCAAGTATGCAGACAAATTTGTAGAATACTTGAATGAATTTTGTTGAAACTGTCTTAGTTTTCACATTACGTTTTTTTCCTTGGTAGCACTTATCACAACAACATTTCATTTACTTAAGTGCTTATTTGATTAATTTCTATCTTCCTTAGCAGACTCTGGATCCAAAGGCAAAAAAATAAAAAATCATGTTTACATTTGCTCATTATTTTGTCTCACGTGCCCAGCACAGTGTTTGTATACTGTTTGACCTTGATAAATATTTGCTGCATCAATAAATGTTGTCTTGATTTACAAAGTTGAAGCTTAGCAAATACTGGACTCAGAGAATGAGTGTTGAACTTGGATGGTAGTCAGTGTCCCTGCATATGGTCATTTGAATGATTCCTTGGCACGGGTGTGTGTTTTCTCTCTTCTCTCCTGTCCAGATGTTAAGGGACTGATGTCTTTGTATTTGGCCTATTCCTTCTCTTCTACCTGGAATGAAAGGATTGCTGTTTATCAAATCAGGATCTGTCAAAAACAAAAGTAGCAATCCCAGCTATCTGCCATTTCAACAAGAGGAGATTTATTATGTGGAACAAAAGGGACACACTTTTACAGCAGGAACAGTGCATGTGTCACCAGCAGATAAAGCCAGTGCAGGTTCTCCTTTGGCTCTGGGTCTTCCCTTTTGTTGTGACTCTGATACGGCTGACTGTGTCTTCCCTTTAACTTTTACAATGCAGCTAGAGAAAGGAATGAGAGGCTAGGACTCCAATGTTCAATAAACATGCAGCAAATCAGGAAAACACTTCCATTTACAATTGATGATGGTGTTGTTGTTAAATGCTGTCCAGTCAGTTCCAACTGATAGTGACCCTGTGTAGGGTTTCTGAGAAGTAGCTGTTGAGTTTGAACCACTGACCTTGCAATTTAAAAGGCCTTGAAGTAATGCTCTACAACAGGACTCCACATTTACAATAGCCACCCCAAATGTGAAATACTTAGGAGTTAATCTAACCAGAGATATTAAATACTTGTACAAAGGAAAGGACAAAACATTATTATAAGGAACCAAAAGAGACCTACTTAAATGGAAGAATATTCCATGATAATGGGCAGGAAAACTCAACATTATGAAAATGCCAATACTACCCAAAGTGATCTATAGATATAATGTAACCCTGATCCAGATTCCAACATCTTTCTGTAAAGAGATGAGAAAGCTAATCACTAACTTTATATGGAATTGAAAGAAATCCCTGGTAATCAAAGTACTACTAAGAAGAGCAAAGTAGAAGTCCTTGCAATCTCTGATCTCAAAACCATATACAGTCAAGTCATGTTAATCAAAGGAGCCTGGTCTTGGTACAATAACAGATACATAGATAAATGGGATAGAATTGTGAATCCACAAGTAAATCCAGTCACTTATAGACAGCTGATCTTTACAAAGGTCAGAAACCCATTAAGTGGAGAAGAATTCTTTTTTTTAACAAATTTGCTGTTGGTGTTAAGTGCCATTGTATAGGTTTTCAGAAGAGCAGCTGGTGAGCTTGAAACTGAACCGCCAACCTTACGGTTCAAACCAACTTTTCAGTCCAGCGCATTAACCCACAACAACATACCAGGACTCCCTTTAACAAATGGTATTGGCAAAATATGATCTAAATTTTCAGAAAAATAAAATAGGATCCATATCTTACACTATATGCAGAAATGAAAGCAAGATGGATCAAAGATCTAAATGTAAAAACGGAAACTATAAAGATCATGAGAGAAAAAATAGGGAAAATTTGGGGTACTAACAGATGACATATACACTATCAGGTATAAATGAAAATGTACAGAGAGGACAAACTGGATGACTGGGAGCCTAAAACTCAAGCACTTATACATATCAAAAGATTTCATCAAAAGAGTAAAAAGATAACCCATATACAAGGACAAAAATTTGGAAATGATATATTGGTCAAAAGATCATTCTCTAAAATGTATAGAAAACTTCAACACTTTGGCAATAAAAATACAAACAATCCAGTAAAAAATTTTTT
>NW_006411881.1:0-1624 GCF_000296735.1 Chrysochloris asiatica
AATAAAATCTTATAGAGCTCAGTAACACATGGGATTGTTACAGGTCAGAATGTATTCAATGACAATTGAAAAGTCTCTTTACAATCTTTGTCTTCCTCACTCTATCCTTATGCGAGCTCAGTCTATTCTCAACTCAGTAGCAAGAGTATATCTATTAAAATCAACTTCTGATTCTGTCGCTCTTCTGGTATAAATTCTCCAGTGGCTTCTACTACAATCATCATTGTTGTTGTTGTCAAGTGCCGTTGAGTCAATTCTGACTCTCAGTGACCCTGTATAGGGTTTCCAAGGAGCAACTAGTGAGCTTGAACCACCAACCTTGCTGTTCAAACCAACATTGTAGTCCAGCGCATTAATCCAAAGCACTACACCAGGACCAAGTAATCATCCTTTGAACTAGGACTCTTTTTTTTTTTTTTTTTGTATATAAATGAGCCAGAACAAAACATCAATTGATACATTTTTATGGGGCTATGATTATACCTCTGTCTCTTTATGCTTTGTTTTTTAAAGATTTCAGACACAATTACTTCTTGGTTACTACTAGACTTCTACTAGACTTCAAGTAATACTCCTTTCCTGGTATCATGATACCTGGTACTGGTACCACCTCCTAACTTGCTCCTGTGAACTGTGTTGGTTATCTTTTGATTCCAATGTTTTCATGAACTATATGAAGCCCCTGTATAAATATGCTTTCATGGTGGTGATGATGATATGCCGTGGAGTCGGTTCCAACTCATAGTAACACTGTATAGGGTTTCTGAGGCTGTAAATCTTTATGGGAGCAGAAAGCCTCATCTTTCTCCTGCGGAGCAGTTAATAGTTTCGAACGGCTGACCTTGTAGTTAGCAGCCCAACTCGTAACCACTATGCTACATATAGGCCTATTTATTGCTGACTCTTCCATATCTTTGCCTGATGTATGTGATTATACCCACATGTTTTGCACCTGTGCACACCTAATACATTTTATAATATTTTATAAAATAAAATATAATTTTCACAATTCTGTTCATGTATGAATTTATGGAATTCACAGACTTTTTTGTAATTTTACAAGAATGTGGTTGGGAGCTGCAGACAAAAAAGACAGTATTTTAAAGAACATTGTTCTTAACTAATCAACGACATTAATCCCAATTTTATGGAGCATTACAATAAGCTGATGTGGCTGGCTTTTTTGTTTGTTTGTTTGATGTAAATTGTGCTTTAACACCCAATTCTTCCATGTGAGAAAAATGTTAATTTCCACCAAATATTTACTTTGCCTTTTTGTATTTTAAAATCTTTTTTTTTCTTCCCTAGTTTGCTGTGGGATAAAGCACTGGACCACTAGGTCAGTTTGAACCACAAGGATGGCAGTTCAAACTCACCAGCTGCTCCTTGGAAACCTTATACAGGGTCACTATGAGTCAGAACCAACTCATTGGCACTTAACAACAACAATAATAATAAAGTTGCTGTTGAGTGGATTCCAACTAATGGTGACTGCTTGTGTTTCAGAGAAGTATCCTCCGTTACTGTTCTTGGCTGGGACCTTTGAGAAGCAGATGTCCAAGCTTAGTTTTCCGAGGCACCTGTGTGTAGCTTAGAACAGCCAGTCTTTTGGTTAGTAGTATAG
>NW_006411881.1:2404-9706 GCF_000296735.1 Chrysochloris asiatica
AAATGAAGTCTTTGACAACTTCAATATTTTCTCCATTTATCTTGATGTGGTAAGGATTTTTGTTTTCTTTACATTGAGGTGCAGCCCATACCAAAGATTGTGGTCTTTGATCTTCAGCAGTAAGTATTTTAAACCCTCATAGCTTTCAACAATGATGTATCATCTACATATCTTATGTTGTTAACAAGTCTTCCTTCAATCCAGATGCCACATTTTTCTTCATATAGTCCAGCTTCTCAAATTATTTGCTCAGAAAATTTGAGATTGAATAAGTATGGTGAAAGAATACAGCCCTGGCACATGGCTTTCCTAATTTTAATCCATTCAATGTTCCCTTGTTCTGTTCGAATGACTGCCTCTTGGTTTATATACGGATTCCTCATGAGCAAAATTAAGTATTCTGGAATACTCATTCTCTGCAATGTTGTTCATAGCTTGTGATGTTCCACAGAATCTAAAGCTTTTGCATACTCAGTTAAGCACAGGTAGACATCTTTCTGCTATTCTCTGTTCAGCCAAGATCCATGTGTCGTCAGCAATGATATCCTTGTGTCGTCAGCAATGATATCCTTTGTTCCATGTCTTTGTCTGTATTCAGCTTGAACCTGTGGCGGTTCTCTGTCAATGTACTGTTGAAGCCATTTTTGAATTTTACTTGAAAGTAGTATTAATGATTCTGTCCGATAAGCTCTGCATTTGTTAGGTCACCTTTCCTGAAAATGACACAAAGTCAGACTGTTAACCTCAAGTTCAGTAGTTAGAAACTACCACCTCTCCCTTGGGAGAAAGATGAGGATTTATGTTCCAGTAAATATTTACAGCCTTGGAAACCTTGTTCAGGGTTGCTATGAATCAGAACCGACTCCATGGCACACCACCACCTCCAATTAGTTGGCCAGGTAGTTGTCTGCCAGATCACTTGGCATAGATGAGTGAGTGCCTCCAGTGCCATAACAGTTTGTTGAAAGATTTCAATTTGTATTCTGTCAATTCCCCGTGCCTTGTTCTTTGCCAAGGACTTCAATGTACCTTTGCTTCTTCCTTCAGTATCATTGGTTTTTTAGCATATGCTACCTCTTGTTATTATTGAACATCAACAATTTCTTTTTGGTACAGGGACTCTGTGTATTCCTTCCATCTTCTTTTGATGCTTTCTGTATCATTCAATAATTTGCCCATAGAATCCTTCAGTATTTCAAGTCAAGGCTTGATTTTTTTCCCCTCAATTCATTCAGCTTGAGAAATGCTGAGGGTGTTTTTCCCTTTTTGTTTCCTAATTCCAGGTCTTTGCACATTTTATTGTAACATTTGCCTTTGTCTTCAAGAGCTGCTCTTTGTAATTTTCTATTTAACTCTTTTGCCTCCTCATTTCTTCCATTTACTTTAGCATCTCTACTCTGGAGAGCAAGTTTCAGGGTCTCTTCTGACATCCATTTTGGTCATTGTCTCCCTTCTTGTCTTCTTAATGACCTTTTGCTTTCTTTCTGTATGATGTTCTTGATGTCATTCCACAGTTCTTCTGGTCTTTGGTCATTAGTATCTATGCATGAAATCTGTTCTTCAGATGGCCTCCAAATTTAGGTGGAATATGTTCAAGTCATATTTTGGCTGGTGTGTACTTTAAAAATTTTTCTTCAGCTTCAACTTGCATATGAGCAATTGATGGTCTATTGAACTTTCTGGCCTTGGCCTTGTTTTGTCCACTGTCTCTTTGCACAAATGTAGTCAACTTGATTTCTGTGTTTTCCATATGGGGACTCATGTGTAACATCTTTTATGTTGTTTAAAAAGGTACTTGCAATGAAGAAGTCATTGTTCTTTTAAAATTCTATCATGGTATCTCCAGCATTGTTTCCATCACTAAGGCCATATTTTGCAATGACTGATTCTTCCTCTGTTTCCAACCTTTTCATTACATTCACCAGTAATTATCAATACATGTTGATTACATGTTGGATCAAATTCAGAATGAAGAAGTTGGTAGAATTCTTCAATTCCACCATCACTGGCTTTAATGGTTGATGCATACATTTGAATAATCATTTTATCGATTAGTCTTCCTTGTAGGTATATGGATATTTTCCTATCACAAACAGTGTTGTACTCTAAGATAGATCTTGAAATGTTCCTTTTGATGATGAATGTGGTACCATTCCTATTCAATTTCTCATTTCTGGCATAGTAAACCATGAGATTGTCAGATCCAAAATGGCCAATATCAGTCCATTTCAACTCACTAATACCTAGAATATTGATATATATGAGTTTCATTTCATTTTTGGAAATTTCCAATTTTCCTAGATTCATAGTTCATACATTTCATGATCTCATTATTAATGGATGCTTACAGTTGTTTCTCCTCATTTTGAGTTGTGCCTTGTCAGCAAATGAACATCCTGAAAGCTTTACTACATTTGCATCATCATGGTCAACTCTACATTGAGGAGGCACCTCGACTAGTCATATTTTGAGTGTTTTCTAACATGAAGGTTGTGTGTTTCTTCCAGCACTATATCTGACAATATTCTGGTGCTCTTCATCATGTTTCAATATTCAATATTCTGGTGCTAGCTGACAGTGTTCCACTGTTATCCATAAGGTTTTCAGTGACTAAATATTCAAAAGTTGGCTGTCTCTCCTTCTTCCTAGTCTGTCTTAGTCTGGAAGCTCATCTGAATCTGTCCACCATGGGTGACCCTGCTGGTATTTAAAATACCTGTGGCATAGTGTTCAGAATCACAGCAACTCACAAGTCACCACAGTATCACAAACTGACAGATGAATGGTGGATTTACAAATGAAAAGACTGCATTTCTTAACCTTAATTACATATATATATAAACATGAAATTAAATATTGTCCATTGAAATGTGAGGCAAAATATTCTGTGTTTGTCTAGAAAGACTTCTTTAAGCAAATTAGGTGATCACGCCTATCTTTATTATTCTACCATCCTGTTCCATAAATGAGTGTGATTGTAATTGTTGTAGATGTAGCAGACAGCTTCAACATTAGGACTATGGTCAAACACTGTTGTTGTTTCTAAGTGCCATCAAGTTGGTCCCAATTCAAAGTGACCCTATAGAGGGCTTCTGAGGAGCAAATCAAACTGAACTTGTGATCAAATGCTCATCCTACAGTGGAACACCAGGACTCCATGATAACACACTACGTATACTAAAAGGATACAGGGTCCGTGAAAATATCATTGAAGTATCCTTTTACCCATGTGTTTTCTGTACGATACAACTGAGTCTAATTAAGATACACATCCTGAAAAATTGCAAACTTCTTACCATTCTCTAAAACATAAACTTTACTAACCATTTACAAAATTAAAAACAGTCTTAGAATAAGAAGAATGAATCAAAACCAAGGAGAAATGGGAAACAACAATCTTAATCATTCTCTGTACACATCTCAATGTGGGGAACTGTAGGCGGCTTCTATTTCACCAGTAGTTGAAATAATAGAAATTAATTTTATGTTTAGACATAAATTAAAACTTACTTAGAAGTTGAAGTTTTTGAGAATAAGTTCAAGAATTGAAAAGTGGGCCTTAATTTATAACTTGACTGAAAATCATCTGTGTTCCTTTATCTTTAAGAAATCTGAAGCGAGAAAAATTTCCATGTATTTTGTGATTACTACTGCTAAAAATTAAAATAAATAACTTTCATTTCCATAGATAAAAATGATCTCAGTTGATTCTCACAAGCATTGTTGGAAGTTGAAATTTATTGCTATACTAGCTATAAGGAATAAGGTCAGAAAAACTTAACTAATTGTTCATGAACACACATACTGGCAGAGATGGGTCTTAGATATAGACAATGTGATTCTAAGTACAGGAATTTTTTTAATGTAAAAATTGTTTTTATTAAATGACATGCATTTAAATCCAAAATCCAAAATAGGGAATGAATCTAAATCATTTGGCATCTCAATCCCAAGTATACTTATTTTTATTGATCACCAATGTGATCTGGAACTAGCTCAATGTTAAAAGCAAGAAACAAAACTTTCAAGTCACTTATAAATATATAACACTAATAGAAATCATTTATTATTTCTGCCTTATGGATTAGTATTCTCTTTTCATTTCTGCACCATGTTGACAGTTTCATAATGATGATATCAGCTGGGATTTAAAATTTAGTCATATGTAGCTACAGTGAGTTTAATCCAATTGCCACACTTAGAATTACTTATCCATTACCATGAATGTCTTGACTTATTGGAACCTACTGGAAAAAACTTACAGCATTCTGTTAAAATAAGATATTTTTGCCACAGTCAAGCAGAATAATGCTACCCAGGATGAGAATTGAATATATCAGATTTCCTATTTTTCATGATAGAAAGTAGGGAAAAGCAAAGGACCAAATCAATTTTCTGACCCACTAAAATGACTTAATAATAGTTTTAGAAATTGAGGACATTATAAATGTAATCCATTTTAAGCTTTTTGTACTAGGTGTAAAGTAGAAAATACAAGGGAAATCTTACAAAATAATCACTGTATTTTCATTTATTACATTAAGAAAAATTAACACATTTAAAAATGAAAATATTACATTTCATCAAAGTATGTTACTGATTATAATAATTCACATTTTAGTTATAAAATAAAGTTTATTTTATGCTTCCATTTATGGATGAGAAATAATGTGTAGTTATAATCAGGAAAATATGCCCTAGTATTTTTATGAATATTTAGGTCCAAGAATCTGGCCTATAACTTGGAGTAAATCACTCAATCTTTTCTACAAAAAAAAGATTTTGATATTATCTGTAAGGTTTTTTTGTTTTGTTTTATTTTGCAGAGATATTGTTATTCTTACTTTAATTGCTATCAAATTCCAAGTCATTAAATGGAATTTTGTATTTAAAGTAAAAAAATATTCTCTATGGAAATAAATTTAGAACTTGCAGGAAATGTGTATCTGTGATAAAACTGACAACATGAAACTGTTCTCTTAATCAGTAATATGAATTATCTACACATAGTAAGCATATCGGATAACATAATAACTGTAATATATACTGCATAATTCTTACCAGACTCTAAGTTGTGGTAAATGTTGTTAATGGTGAATTTCCTCAGGCACCTGAAGTTAATCTATTTTTCTAGATTAGGGGTTGGTCATATAGAGCACAGAGATTTTCAATGTAAGCAGAGTAATACATTTGTTTTAAAGCAAGATCTGTCACCCTGACATTCTCTATGAAATATTATGTGTATTTACTTGCCCCTTTTATGGAAATACAGTTCATAGTTTAAAGAGGTTTTCAAATGTTTGAAAATTATGTGTCTCTATTATACACATAATAATAAATAAGGAAGAATGTAGAAGAATTAATGCATATGAGCTGTGTTGGAGGAGAATATTGAAGTTACCATGGACTGCCAAAATAACAAACAGATCTATGTTGGAAGAAGTATAACCAGTGTGCTGTTTGGAAACCAGGATGGCCAGACTTTGTCTCTCACACTTTGAAAGTATTGTCAAGAGGGATTAGTCACTGGAGAAGGATATCATGTTTGGTAAGGTGGAGGGTCAGAGGAAAAGAGGAAGACCCCTCAGAGAGATGGATTGGCACAGTGGCAGCATCAATGGGCTCCAACATAGTAATGATTGTGAGGTTGGCCCAGGATTGGGCAGTGTTTTGTTCTGTCGTGCATAGGGTCTCTATGAGTTGTACAGACTCAATGGCACCTAACAGCAACAACATTATAATTATTGGTGTTGTAAAATGTATTTCACAGGATTTTATATCTTGGTGTTATGTTCTAACATCTGTTTTAAATGCAGGACTTTCATGAAACAATCATGGAAATTTAGTTATTGTATTTATTATGTTGTCGTTGCCATTAAGTGCCATTTTCATTGCAACTCATAGTGACCCTGTATAGGGTTCCTCAGGAGCAGCTGGTAGTTTTAACTATTGACCTTGTGGTGAGCAGTGTAGTGTTTATCCTACAGAACCATACCAGGACTCCATATTTATTATAAGACTTTTAAAAAATATAGGTCCCTAATGAGAATACAAATGAAAACTGTGTTTCATACTGAAGTACCAGGAAAAGCAACGAAGCATGCATCCCCTGAACAACTGAGTTCCTGTTGTCTCATGGGTATTCTTTCACTCAACATACCCTAATTGAATATTTTGATTTAGTGCCATCCAGTTGGTTCTGAATGAAGAGAACTTAAAATACTTAATGTGAAGATGAAAGATCACAGCCTTTGGTATGATTTGCACCTCAATGTAAACATGAAAAAAAAAAAAAAATCCGAGCCCCTGGATCTATAAATAACATCAAGATAAATGGAGAACAGATTGAAATTGTCAAAGACTTCATTTTGTTCAGCTCAACCGTGAACACTCATGAAAGTAGCAGTCGAGAAATCAAACAATGTATTGTATTGAGCAAATCTGCTGATCAAGACCTCTTAAAAGTGTTCAAAAATAAAACTGTCAATTTAAGGACTAAGGTGTGCCTGATCTAAGTCAGGGTATTTTCAATAGCCTTATATGCATGTGAAAGTTAGGCTATAAATAAAGAAGGCCTTAGAAGAGTTGATGCATTTGGGTTATGCTGTTGGAGAAGAATCTATATACCATATATAAATACCATAGACTGCCAAAAGAGCAAGCAAATCTGTGTTGGAAAAGTACAGCAAGAATGGTCCTTCGAAACTAGGATGTTCAGACTTTGTCTGTTATACACTGGACATATTATCAGGAGGACGCAATCCCTGGAGAAAGACATCACGCTTGGTAACATGGAGTGTCAGTGAAAGAGAGGAAGACCGCCCCCACCCCCCAACAAGATGGATTGACACATTGGCAGCAGCTACGGTCTCATGTGTAGCAACGATTGTGAGGTTGGTGCAATGGTTCATTCTGTTGTGCACAAGGTTATGAGTCAGTACTGACTCGACAGTATTTAACAACAACAGCAGTAGCAATTGTAGGGTATATTATTTTTGTTTATTTGTTTGCTTAATTTAAGGTTTTTATTGTGGATTGAGTGAAAGTTTACAGGCACACCATCAGTTACACATTCAACAATTCATATAATTTGATTCATTACATTGATTATAATCCCCTCCAATTACCATCAGTTAAAAGTATTTCTCTTTATCCACTTTAGTTTTTTTTTAAAAAAAAACACACAAACAAAAAAACCCACTCAGGCATACATAATAAATTACATCTCCAAAGGGCACATTCTGCAAGTCTGCTCCTGGCCACCAGTTCTTAGTCCTTCTCTTCTTAGTTGATGAATCTAGA
>NW_006411882.1:0-6280 GCF_000296735.1 Chrysochloris asiatica
ATGGAGACCAGAGAAAGCATTGCATTTAAATTATCTGAATTATGATGTTGGAGAAGAATCTTGAAAGTATCATGGAGTGCCAAAAGAACAAACAAATCTGTCTTGGAAGAAGTTCAATCAGAATGCTCTTTAGAAACAAGGACAGTAAGACTTAGCTTCTTCCTCTTTGGACATGTTATCTTTAAGGATTAGTCCTTACACTGTGCTTGGTAAAGTAGAGAGTCAGTAGAAAAAAGAAAGACTCCCAATGAGATGGATTGGCACAGCAACAACAATGGGCTCAAAAAGAACAAAAATTGTGGGGATAGCTCAGTACACACATAATAACAATTGTGAGCATGGCTTAGAACCTGGCAATGTTTTGTTCTTTTGCTCATAGGATTGCCATGAGTCAGAAATGACTCGATGGCACTTATCACAACAGCAATGTGCACCAAAAGATTTCTACAAAAGAGAATTTACACATTGAGAAAAATATTTAGATATAGAATTTCCAACAAGGGACTCATATAAACGAATTATAGGAAATTTTAACACATCAACACCAAAATATAAACAATCAAATTTTAAATGGTCAGAGGACATGCACCAACACTTTACCGAAGTAGACATTCTGGCACCAACAAAGACCTGAAGAAATGCTCCCAATCATTAGTTATTTGATGTTGTTCTTGTTGTTATGTCCCGTGGAGTCAGTTCTGACCCATAGCGACCCTGTACAGGGTTTCTGAGACTGTAAATCTTTACGGGAGCAGAAAGCCTCATCTTTATCCCGCAGAACAGCTGGTAGTTTAGAACTTCTGACCGTGAGATTCACAGCCCTACTCGAAACCACTATGCTACCAGAGCTCCTTATCATTCGCTATTAGAGAGATGCAAATCAAAATGACAGTAAGATATGATCTTACTGCAACCATAATAGCAAAGTTCAATAAGACAGAAAAACAGTTAATGCTGGTAGTTGTATAGAATGAGTGAAACTGTCATTCATTGCTGGTGGGACTAAAATACTATAACCACTGTGGAAAATGGTATGATGCTTCCTTAAAATGTTAGAAATAGAAACACCGTTTGATCCAGCAATTGTGCTATTTGGACATGGTCAAATATATGCATTTTCAGACGAACAGATGAACAAACCATGTTTCATATTCACCGTGGAATACTATGAATGTTGAAGAGAATAACAAACATCTCATAACATGGAGCAACCTAGATAATATTTTACTGAGTGAAAAAATGAGTCATAAAATAACAAATGTTGTATTATTCAACTACTAAAAAAGGTAAAAAAAAAGTTTACACTCAGAAAGACACATTCTTTCATGTTAACAGAGGTGGGAGGGGAGGGAAGGGAAAATCACTAACTAGATAACAAGTGCATGTTAATTTGAAGAGAAAAGCAATATAAAATAAGGGGTGTCAGTACAGTATCAGTAAAGGAAAGGAATACAGAGAGGTGCACAAGAATTACAAATATAAGTAAATGCTATTATATACACAATCCTGCATTATCAGTGACACAGAACATTAATCTATATGCGGATATAATGGCAGACAGGCAAGAAGAAAAACTATGAACTTGGGAAAGGGACTAAACTCATAACTGTAAATAGGTTTGACAGACTGTATTTCTACATACATATTTGTGTGTTATAAATATATACATGTGCACATTAGAGCAAACAGGGACCAAAAATATGTAAACTTCTTGTTGTTGCTGTAAGTTGTCATCGAGGTGTTACTGACTCATAGTGACCCTGTGCACAACAGGACAAAACACTGCCCGGTCCTATGCCAACCTTACAATCATTACTACATTTGAGCCCATTGCTGCTGCTACTGTGCCAATCCATCTTGTTGGTAGTCTTCCTCTTTTTCTCCAACCATCCACTTTACCAAACATGATACCATTCTCCAGGAAATAGTCCCTCCTGATAACATGTCCGAAGTATGAGAAATGAAGTCTGGCGATCCTGGCTTCCAATGAACATTCTGGCTGTATTTCTTCCAACACAGGTTTATTTGTTCTTTTAGCAGTCCACAGCACTTTTAATATTCTCTTTCAACACCATAACTCATATGCATCAATTCTTCTATGGTCTTTCTTATTCGCTGTCCAACTTTCACATGTATATGAGGTTCTTGAAAATATCATGGCTTGGATCATGCACACGTTTGTCCTCAAACTGATATCTTTGCTCTTGAAAACTTTAAAGAGTTCTTGTGCAGTAGATTAGCCTAATGGGATAGTTATTTGATTTCTTGACTGCTGCTTCCAGGAGTGTTGATGGCTGAGCTGAAAAACTGAAGTCTTTGTCAAAGTTGTCAAAAATGTAAACTTTTTGTTGTTGTTGTTAAGTGCCATCAAGTTGGTTCCGACTCATAACGACCCTGTACAGGGTTTCTGAGGTGTGGATAGTGAGTTTGAGCCACTGACCTTGCCATTCAAACCGATCTTGCAATCCAATGCATTAACCCATAGCACTGTAACTAAACACATTGAGGGAATGCATCACTAGGTCTGGTGACATAACATAGTCTGCAGACACAATGTTCTACATCCTATTTTGATGAGTATTGACTGAGGTTGTAAAAGCTTACAAGTAGTCATTTAAGATGCAGCTATTGGAGTCCTGTTGTGGCACTGTGGACTAATGCACCAGACTGCAAAGCCATTTGAACAGTAAGGTCGGTGGTTCAAGCTCACCAGTGGCTCCTCGGAAACCCTATACAGGGCCGCTATGGGTCAGAATTGGCTCGATGGCACTTAACAAGAACAACAATTGGACTCTATCTGTGTGGAGCAAAGAAAAGTGAAGAAAATTAGATACATGAAAACAATTAGTACAAAAGCACTAGTTAATCATATGAGCCACAGCCTTCAAAATTTCAAGACCATAAAAACTAGACAGTACCCAGTCATCACTGCTGACTTCTCTGGAAAGAATCACAGCAGAGCGTCCTGGAGAGTTTTGGAGAAAATTGTGGAAAAAAACCAAACTGAAAATCATAACAACAGCCAGCCAGCCAAAAGGGCCAAATGGCCCTTGGTCACTCTTTAGGCCTGGATCTGAACTCACTCCCATAAACTCAACTTTCAGCCAAACAATAGACTGACCAAGAAAAGTGAACACTAATACAGGGAGGTATTCAATTCTTAGAACAATTAACCATATGAGGTCAAAGGACAATATTTGTCTAGAGATAAAGTTTAGAAGCCAGGAATTGATAGAAAAGAAAAACAAAAGGGAAAAATACGCATGGGGGCCGGGGGAGGGCAGTGGTAAGAGCATTGTGACATTGTGGAACTGCAATTAATGCCAGCAAGCAAAATGTCTATGAATTGTCAAATGGAAACCAATTTGTACAATTTCACTCAAATCACAATAAAAAGTAAACAAAACAAAAACATAAAACAGTCCTACAAACATTTTAACAGATTATGTGTTTCTATGTGTATTTAAAAAAAAAAAAAAAGCAACTATCAAATTTTGGGAGCCCTGGTGTCATGATGTTTAAGTGCTCTGCTGCTAACTGAAATGTCTGAGTTCTGAACCTACTAACCACTCTGTGGGAGAACAATGTGGCAGTCAGCTTCTATAAAGACGGCAGACATGGAAGATAACAGAGTTGGAAGCCCTAAAGGACAGTTCTACTCTCATATAGGGCAGCTGTGTGTGAGAATAAATTCCATGGCACCAGATTTGAGATTTTGGATGTTTTTGTTTGTTATTAAATTTTGGAGGTCAAAGTTCCATTTGTGAAGGTCATGAAAATTGTGCCTTTTTTTTTTTGACTGTGTCCTGTTACACACGTGTCTCTCTGTATATGTATGTGGGTTTATATTCCTAATACACACAAGTATATACAAACATGTTGGAAATTCCATATTCAGAAATTTCCCTGATGTGAGGTTCTTACACAATTTAAAAGGGGTCCATGGGCTGCAGACCAGTTCCTCTCTATGAACTGTATCAGTCAGGCTTCTAGTCATGCTTGTTGTTGTTGAGTGCCATCCAGGTGGTTCTGATCCATAGTGACCCTGTATAGGGTTTCCAAGGAGCGGCTGGCGAGCTTGAACCCACTTGACATCATACAAAAAATACTGGACCACAAGGTCCACAGTGTAAGCCTGCCAGGTGCCCCAGGATGGAAAGATGAGACATTCTGCTCCTGCAAAGATTTTAAAGCCTCAGAAACCCTATATAGGGTTGCTATGAGTTGGAACGGACTCTGCAACAATTAACAACAAAAACAACATTCATATTTAGGAATATTGACCATGCATTATTCCAGATGTTCTTTATTCTCTAACAAAAAATTTCCACCTGCTTATTGATAACTACTATTCCTTTAAAAAATGAAAATTGACTTTGCTTGTTTATTAATTCACAAAATGATAAAAAATATAAAGGATCTAATTGCCAAAGATGATTGGTTCCTGGGATTCTTGCTTTTCCAATAGAAGAAATATAATAAAAGGCAAGGATTATGGTGATTTATACTAGGATTTCTATACTTGGGGAAAAAATCTTAAAAATTATTATACAAATTTGATCAGGGTAAGTCCTATTTACATTTCCTGGACTAGGATAATAAAAGCTTTAATACACACACATACACCCACAAATTTTCAAACAAATTCTACAAAATCTGCTTTTATGTGTCATATTACAGGTTTATTTTTTAATATAGCTGAAATAATTTTCACACATAAGAAATGCACTAAACAAATTTGCACATCAGGGTATCACAGGAGATATTTTTATATTAACAAAGAATCAAAGGAAAATTAAAAATTTCATTTTGAATTTAAGCCTCTCATTTTTTTCTCCTTACTCTTTTTGTCCCTACTTATATCTGGAGGACTTCCTTGATAAGATAAATCTAAAGGTGCTCTGGCAGGAGCTCTGGTAGCGTAGTGGTTATGAGTTGGGCTGCTAACCTCAAGATTAGCAGTTCAAAACTACTAGCGGTTCTGCAGGAGAAAGAAGAGGCTTTCTGTTCCTGTAATGATTTACAGCCTTAGGAAACCCTGTACAGGGTTGCTATGCGTCAGAATCGACTCAGCGGCATACCACATTGCCATCAAAGAGTTTACAAATGAAGGTAAACAACCTAACAAATATTTATTTGCATTTAGATTCCTATATTCTGTTTCATCACTACTTACAAATACTCTGGTTTAAGTGTTTCTTTTGACTACTTCTCAAAGTTCTAAAACCACAAAACGATATTTAATATTTAATAAATATTAAATACATATTATATATACACACTTATAGGCATACATATATTGCATATGCTTGTGCATATACATGTTGTTGTATATGCCGCTAAGTCGGTTACAGCCCACAGCAACCCTGTATAGGGTTTCCAAGGAATAGCTGGTAGTTTTGAACCACCTAACGTGTGTTTCAAACCGACCTTGCAGTCCAATGCATTATCCTGCAGTGCTACACCAAGACTCCTATTTGTGTACATGTTGTTGTTAAGTACCATGGAGTTGATTCTGACTCATAGTGACCCTGCACAGGGTTTCTGAGGCTATAAATCTTGACGGGAGCAGAAAGCCTCATCTTTCTCCGGCGGAATGGCTAGTAATTTTGAACTGCTGACCTTGAGGTTAGCAGCCCGATTCGTAACCACTACACTGCCGGTATATACACATAAATAAATTTCTACGTAGTTAGTTAGTAACCATGTAGAAACATGTTCATTTGGCATTGATTTGCAGCAGTGTGATTTTTAACGTTTTGGAAATGGTCATAGTTCTGAGGGGGTGAGCATGTTTCATGATATTGGGTAGCTACTGTACATTCAGGTTAAAGACAAAAAATTAACCTATGTTTTCAAAAGAAATGTAAGATGCATGGAGTAGCTGATAAGGGCATATTTTGGTGACTTTTAATTTACAAGACAACCAAAATAGATTAAGAAATAATTTGGTGACCCAGAAATAAAGTGAATGGCCTTACCATTCACCTAAGAGAAAAATTTTATAAATAATACATGACAATATTGTAGCTTAATGATGGAATTTATTGTTAGTCATTATATTTTTAAACACCGTTTTACCTTCTGAAATATTGTAGAATAATGTTTGTGTAAATTACTATATTTATGGATACACATAGGATATTTTAAACATAATCGTAGAATTTTGTATGCATAAAGTTCCAAATATATATATATATATTTCAAATTTATACTATACCTAGTGACCACTCTTTTTCAAGATTTTGTTTTTTCACTTCCTAGCTTTGCTATTGTTGTT
>NW_006411882.1:9445-9977 GCF_000296735.1 Chrysochloris asiatica
GCGTCAAGTGTGGCAGCAGTAGTGAGGTTGGCCCAGGATCAGACATTGTTTCGTTCTGCTCTGCAGGGGGTCGCTATAAGTCGGTTCTGACTCGATAGCACCTGACAACAACAACTTCTCCTTATCGGTGACCAATGTGGTCATCAGACAGACCACATGCCTGCTCATGTATTCCCCTTGAGTCTTAGTCTTGGAAGGGAGTTTGCTCTGAGGGGACCCAACCACTTGCCTTGGTGGCTCCCGGGCGAACAGCTTACTTGTTCTTGTAGTAATCAACCATACTGCCATTATTGTTTCTGATTTTTCCTGCTGGTCTTTCTTCAAGAAGTATCTTCTGTTCTTCTAGCTGCTCTAGGCTGTTCTACTCATCCTTTCCAGTGGAAATTTCCCACCTCAGACAATTCTGGATGGGATTCTGGTTTCCACCTATAGTCTTATGCAATGCACAAGCTCCACAGGAGGTCTCTTTCACTAGGCAATGTCTAGCCTCCTTTAAGGTATTCCAATCAATTATAGGCTGCAAGCTTACAAA
>NW_006411883.1:0-573 GCF_000296735.1 Chrysochloris asiatica
AGGGTCACTATGAGTCGGAACCGACTCCATGGTACTTAACAACAACAACATGTGTCGAGAGTCTCAGGCTGTGAATATAGCTGCTCACATTTTCCCCCTAGTTCTTCAGTAACGTGGGCAGGGCAGGCATTGCTATCCTCATTTTACAGAAAAGGACACAGAAGCCCAAACAGATGAAACAGAACTCTCTCAAGTTACAGGCAGAGAAGGAATTCGAACCCATGGTGTCTGTGGCGCTAAGTTAAAGGTTCCTCCTTCTCTCCGAGGTTGTCTCCTTTTGACACTAATTCAAAGACTGGTTTACCATTAGCTGAAGGTCTAGGATGGTTTCAAAGAAAGCTTATAGCCTCCTGGTCTGAAAGTCCCAGGCCACAACCATAGCTGCTCCAGGGGCAAAGCATAAAAGACCTTCTTCATTCCCTCCTGTTGTTGTTGTTGTTGTTAAGTGCCTTCGAGTCGGAGCCGACCCATAGCAACCCTGTACAGGGTTTCCGAGGGTGTAAATCCTTACTGGAGTAGAAAGCCTCATCTTTCTCCCACGGAGCGACTGATAGTTTCGAACCACTGACTTTA
>NW_006411883.1:2127-4451 GCF_000296735.1 Chrysochloris asiatica
AGAGGAGGCACCAGCTTTCCTCACTCACTCCAGAAATTGGTCTGTCCACTCAGCCCACTTACTCAGGGCCCACCCAGCGTGAGCGGAGACCCAGCTGTGTGCCTTGGGCTCATTGGGCACATTGGGGCACTCACTCCAGCTGCGTGAGGGTCAGACCGTTGACTACCTGTGTTCCTTGATGAGTCGTGGGGTCTCAGAGGTGGGGTCTATAAGGTCCCAAGCAGGGCTGAATTGAAGTCTACTTCTTAGTTTTCTGCGGTGGCGCTGTGGGTTAATGCGTCAGACTGCAAAGCTGTTTGAACTGCAAGGTCGGTGGTTCATGCCCACCAGTTACTCCTTGGGAACCCTATACAGTGTCGCTTTGGGTTGGAACTGACTCAATGGCAGTTCACAACAATAACTTAGTTTCCATATCTGTAAAATGAGCAGAATTATTACTCACCTCATATCGGTGTAAGAATTACAGTGAAACCTGTAACAGCCGGAATTCAATGGTACTGCCTTGTTTTTCTGGAAATTTTCCACCTTTGAGAGGGTGCAATCTTTTCACTTTCCTATAGTTTATTTTAGTGGAAAATATTTAAGTTTTCCTTCTCTGACAAGTTTCTGCCTTACACAGGTTTTTTCTTTCACAAGTTTTACTGTTAATGTAATAAGAGATGAAAACATTCAGTATGACATTAAAGAATAGTTGTTCTTTTTCTGACAGAAGGTCAGAAATCTGTCCTTCTGAAGTTGGCCTAGTCTACACTTTGGGTTGATTTCCTTTCTTGCTAAAGTTCCTTTTGAAATTTCTTATCCTTTTCCACATCCTGCTCCTTTGGAGCAGAAAGGGGATGGCTTAGGATGAAAGTAGGTCCCGGCATGCTGGGACAGAAGATTCCTGAACTTGTGCTTGTACAGAAAAGCAGGCCTGAGACGTTACTGCCCTGAAGAGTTGCTGGGCATAGGGTGGCTAGGTGTGGCTGACCCAGCACCCAGGGAGCCCAGGCTGAGCAGGACTCAGACGTTTATAGGATAAGCAGGAGATGACTGGGCTGGGGCATTGAGGCTGTGACTACAGCTGGCTCATCCAGGAATGTGAAACTGCAGGGTGCGCCCACTGCTGGACTCAAGTGTACTATAAATGTAATCATAGATTAAAATGCTTAGCACGGAATTAAAAACAGTCATTTGTTTTCTGACATAAGGTCAGAAATCGGTCCTTCTGAAGCTATTCTATGCTTTGGATTGATTTCCTCTCTTGGTAAAGTTCCTTTTGAAAAATGGGCCTCATCTCCAAGATGTCATCTCCAAGCTAGAAGGGAAGCATCCTGGAGGTTAGAGGAAAAATCTCAAGATCCAGTGGCCTCATCCCCACTGGAGCTGGATAGCCAAGGTGGAGACAGGTGAAGTATCAGACCTCACTCAAGACAATCCAGAGGAGACGACCCCAGGAGGACTTGTTCTAACAAAGAGCTGCGTTCCACTCCTGGCCAGCACATCTCCTGCATACCCACCATCCCTCTATCACTAAAGGCTGGAGTTTCTATGATACCAAACCCATTTCAGGGGAGCTCAGGCTAAACAAAGATAGAGTAGGGAAGAAAGGCCTGGCAGTCTACTTTTTCCAAAATTAACCAATAAGCACCTGAAGGATCATAATGGTCTGATCCACAGCCAATCGTAGGAATGCTGCAAGGCTGGGCAGCATTTCATTCCATTATGTGTGGAGTCACTATGAATCGGGGCCAACTCAATGGCAGTTAACAACAATTACAACTGCTACAGGATTGCATTTGATGAGCTGCCTTGAAGTGCTGAGCTCCCTGTCACAGGAAGTCTGCAAAAAACGGATGGTACAGAAGGAATACATTGGTCCACTAAGTAAGAGGGTGCATTGGGTTACCAGTTAGGCCCAAAAATCTCAGGTTTTGTGAGCTTTGACTGAAACCATCACAAACCCCTCAACTAATGGTGATTAGTAGTCAAAGGGAGAAAACCTGACAGGGAAGGAAGAACCTTGAACTTGGAACCCAAAGCATGATGGGTTCCAATTCCTAGTCTTCCTTTATCTTTGTTGTTGCTGTTGTTAAGTGCCATCAAGTCAGTTCTGACTCATAGCGACCCTATATAGGGTTTCCAAGGAGTGTCTTATGGGTTTGAACCACCAACCTTGTGGTTAGCAGTCCAGTGCTCATCCTACAGCATCACACCATGACTCCTTTATCTTTGTTGTTGTTATGTTCCATCAAGTCAGTTATGACTCATAGCAACACTAATAAGGTTTCCAAGGAGTTCTATTTCATCTGTTTGTCCCTGTTTCCTTTTCTGTAAAATGGGGA
>NW_006411883.1:4881-7398 GCF_000296735.1 Chrysochloris asiatica
GGCCCTCTCCAAGCTGGTCTACCCGGAGGTGGAGGAGTCCAAGTTTAGAAGTGAGGAAGGGGTGAAACTGACCTATGGGTGAGTGCAGTAGGGGGTTCTGCAGAGGGATGGAGGCGGACAGGAGTGAGGTGACGGTCTCCCACCAAGCTCAGTGCCACCTCTCCTCCCTCACTGCCCGGGTTGTATCTTCGCTTTAAGAAATGTAGCCCTCCTCTTCTCTCTTCTTCCTCTCTCTTCTCTATTCTTCCTCGCTCTTCTCTCTTCTTCCTCTCTCTTCTCTCTTCTCTTCTGCCTCATGCCTTCTCTCTCGGGCAGAGGTCACCTTCCTCACCCTGAATAAAAGTCTCTA
This sequence comes from Chrysochloris asiatica, assembly GCF_000296735.1. Taxonomy (NCBI): domain Eukaryota; kingdom Metazoa; phylum Chordata; class Mammalia; order Afrosoricida; family Chrysochloridae; genus Chrysochloris; species Chrysochloris asiatica. Next base: position 5,231 of record NW_006411883.1, read on the forward strand.
GACGGGCCAAAAAAAAAAGAAATGTAGCCCTCAATTCCTACATCTTCATTTCCAGTCTCTGAGCAGCAGCAAACAATGGCGTGGTCAAGTCAGGGGAGTGTGGCCTGATCCTGGTGTGTGTACTGAGGAGATTCACACAAAGGCTCCATGTCACCTTCTCTACCTGCCTGGAGCTTTGCAGACCAATATGTGTCAGTTTCACCTGACATCTCCTCACCAGAGTTTTAACAACCATTGTCTAATACTTGTTGTTGTTAAGTGCTGTCAAGTCGGCTCTGACCCATAGCGACCCTGAATAGGGTTTCTAAGGAGCAGCTGGTGAGCTTGAACCGCCGACCTTGCCGTTCAAACAGTTTTGCAGTCTGGCACATTAACCCACAGCGCCACACCAGGACAGTCTTTAAATGTTGAAAAGGCACCACTCTTGGAGCTATGGTGGTGATGGTTGTGTGCCATGGAGTGAATTCTAAGGCTGGAAGTCTTTACGGGAGCAGAAAGCTTCATCTTTCTCCCATGGAGCAGCTGATAGATTCGAACTGCTGACCTTGCAGTTAGCAGCCCAATGCATAACCCACTATGCTACCAGGGCTCCTTGGGGATTCATGGGCAGCCCCAGTTTTATAAGTTCCTGAATATTAATGTAGTGTTGTCCTATAGAAATATAATGTGAGCCCCATGTGTTATTTCAGATTTTCTAATAATCACCTTTAAAATGGTGAAATTAATTTTAATAATATATTTTATTTAACCCGATGTAACCAAATCTATCATTTCAACATGTGATAGTAATAATCATATGTTGGTGATGGTTGGTGGTGGTTGGTTCTAACTCATCACAACCCCATATGACAGAGTAGAACTGCCCCATAGGGTTTTCTTGGCTATAATCTCAATGGAGGACTCCTGGTGTGCTGTTGTAGGATCAGCACTGAACGGCAAACCACAAGGTTGGCAGTTCAAACCCACCACTAACAATCTTTATGGGAGTAGATGGCCAGGTCTTTCTCCTGCATAGCTTCAGGCTAGTTTTGAACCATCAACCTTTTGGTTAGCTATTGAGTGCTTAAGCATTGTGCCACCAGAACGTCATTGGAATAATCATAAAAATTATTAATGAGCTATTTTACATTCTGCTTTTCACACGAAATCTCTGAAATTTGGTGCATATTTAATATTTATAGTCAGGGGCAGATTAGCCAGTAAGCACATATATATCAGTTGCCAGTAAACAAGGTACACACAGGTTTAAGGCTTAATTGTGTTTATTTACTAATGTGTGGTGAGCAGTTTCACATGGGTTTAACCCCACCTGTGATGTGGTAGGGGACAGGTGAAATTGTACACTGCAGATTGGTGGGAAGGCACAATTGGGCTCGTGTGTACTTGCTTTATTGGGTAATCCTGCTCTGCTTAACATTTCTATCAGCCTCATTTCAAGTGCTCAAAAGTTACAGGTGGCTGATGGCTTCTGACTGAATGAAGCAGTGGTAGGAACCTGGGTCTAATCTTAGTGCATGGACCAGTTCCTTCCTCAGTTTGGGCCTCAGAGGGAAAACAAGGATGCTTGCAGTTCTGAAATGTTCTGCCCAAGATTTGTCTGTGGGACTCTAGGACGGCACCCCTGTTGTTTGTGGGGACAGGCCAATAAGGGCTGCTCTTGTTGTTGGCAACAGAGACTCACAGAACGTCTTAGAAGCAGTCAGCAGCGGAGTCGCCATCTCGGTGAAGGTCGTTGCCAACATCACAGCCAGTCTGATTGCATTCCTGGCGGTGTTGGCCTTCATCAACGCTGCTCTCACCTGGCTGGGGGACATGGTGGACATCCAGGGGCTTACCTTCCAGGTATGGTTCCCAGGAGGCCCACCTCAGCCCGTGGAGAGGATGGCCCTGGGCAGTGGGCATGGGCAATGTACATGGCCTGTGGCCTAGAGCACCCTGCCTCTGTGGTGTCTGAACAATGGTAGGAATCTGGGCCAGCCCTGGTCTTAGCTCTTTCTTTGGCTCTTCTGCCCTCAGCTCATCTGTTCCTACATCCTGTGGCCTGTGGCCTTCATAATGGGTGTCACCTGGGACGACTGCTCAGTGGTGGCAGAATTGCTGGGGATGAAGATATTTCTGAGTACGTTTGTGGCCTACCAGGAACTCTCCAAGTACAAGCAACGCCGTCT
>NW_006411883.1:9193-9741 GCF_000296735.1 Chrysochloris asiatica
CTACACAGAGACCTGAAAGGAAGTGGCAGCTAGAGTAAGTAGTAATGATGAGAGAGCCATGTTGGATTACCCAGTAAGCAAGGTAGGCACAGGCTAATTTGTAGTTACTTATTAATCTGTAGTGAACAATTCCAAATGGGTTTGACCACATCTTTATGACAAAAAAAAAAAAAATGTTCACTAGAGATTAGTAAGTAAGCACAATTAGGCTCATGCTTACCTTGTTTATTGAGTAACCCACCCCTAAGGGAGGGAGAGTAACACAGGTCAAGACGTAATGGGAAGTTACTAAAGATTTGACATTTGACATTTTCAGAAAATGATTTGGACTGCTGATTGAAGCTTGATTGTGGGGAAACTGGAATGCAGGCCTTGATATTTTCCCATCAATTCGTATAAACACTTGTTATAAAAATAGTCTTTTTCTATTTGTTGCACGTATTTTTCCTAAGCTTTTTGTTTTGTTTTGTTTTCATTTTATGTACAAGGATATGTTTTTTTTAATGTTTTACTATGAATTATGTGATACTTTACATGGGAGAACATTA
>NW_006411884.1:0-3822 GCF_000296735.1 Chrysochloris asiatica
ATCTAAGAAGTAGTATGTCTCTACATTCAAAACCAAGTGTCTGTTTCTTTTGATAGTCATTTTGGTCTCTTCTTTCTTTCCTGTCTTTTTAATAATATTTTGCTTTCTTCATAGATTATGTTCTCGAAGCCATGATGTCATCCCACAAAATTTTCTCATCTTACGTGACTGGCTGTGTGCCGTGGCGTTGGTTCCTACTCATAGCAACCCTGAACAGGGTTTCCAAGGCTGTAATGACTCATCTTTCAAGGAGCAAAATGACTCATCTTTCTCCCATGGAACAGCTGGTAGTTTCGAACTGCTGACCTTTCAGTTTGCAGCCCAATTCGAAACCACTAGGCTACCAGAGCTCCTTATGTCATTAGTGTCTAATAAATTAAATATCTTCTTTACATGGTGTGTAGGATAAGCACTAGACTGTGAACCACAAGGTGTGTGGTTCAAATCCACCAGATGCTCTATGGTGAATGATGAACCTTTTTACTTCTGCCATGATTTAAAGCTTCAGGAAAACTATATAGGATCACTATGAGTTGGACCCAACTCGATGACATGTGACAACAACAACTCATATTCAGCGTTGCATTTTGGCTCTCATGGGCCTGTTTTAATTTTCTTTAGCTTTAACCTAAACTTGTATATGAGCTGTTGAAGGTCGGTTCCACAGTTGGCCCCTATGCTTGTTTCAGCTGATAGCACTGAATTTCTTTATAGTCTTTTCCTAAAGGTTTTGTCAGTTTGATTACTGTGTATTCCATCTGGTGAGGGTAAATTTATGTTGTTAAAAAAAAAACAACAACGGGTAATTTCAATGAGTAAATCATTGACTTTGCAATTTTCTATCATGGGATCTTTCGCATTGTTTCTATCAAGACCATATTTTCAACTACCTATCTTTTCTCTTTGTTTCCACTTTCACATTCCAACAAACAGTAATTACCAATGCATCTTTATTGCATATTTGATCAATTTCAGACTGAAGAAACTGGTAGACTTCTTTAACATTCTCATCGACTTTAGTGGTTGGTATGTAAATTTGAATAACAGTGGCATTAATCAGTCTTCCTTGGAAATGTTTGGCTATTATCCTCTCACAGACATCACTGTACTTCAAGAGAATTCCTGAAATACTCTTTTTATTGTAAATGTGACACCATTCCTCTTGTCATTCCCAGAATAGTGAACTGTGTGATTGTTGGATTCAAACTGATGACCTATTCCAGTCCATTTCAGCTTATTAATGCTTAAGATACTGATTTTTATTTTTCCATTTAATTTTTGATGACTTCCAAGTTTCCTAGATTCTACATCATACATTCCATGTTCTGATTATAGATGAATGTTTATAGCTTTTGCTTCTCATTTTGTGTTTAGTTCCATCAGCAAATAAATGAAGGTCATGAAACCCTTGCTCACCTATATCATTAAGGTCAACACTACTTTGAAGAGACAGTTCTTGCCCAATGGTATTGTGAGTGTCTTTTATCTTTCAGGGTTCATCTTCAGGCACTATGTCAGACAATGTTTTTCTGTTATTCATAAAGTTGTCAGTGGCTAACCTTTCAGAAGTAGTCTATCTCTCTTTCTTCTTAGATGTTCTTAGTCTGGAAACTCCAAAGAAATTTGCCCACCCTGAGTGACCATACTGGTTTTTCAAATACCACTTACATAGTTTATAGCACCACAGCAACACATAAGTCACTAGAGTATGACAAACTCAAAGATGAATGGTGGAAAAAATGTGACTATAATCAATTTAAATCCTCTATGCTTCAATGTCATCATACTAAAATTGGAGTAAATATTTGTCTCAGTGTTCTTGAGAGTATTGCATAGGAATAAGAACACAATTTATCAAACTGAAAGAACTGAACAAAAAAGTCAAGCCTCAACTTTGTATACTGCAGGATTCTATGGATAAAATGTTTAATGATGTAGAAAGCACCAAAAGAAAAATATACAGAGTTTCGTACAAAGGGAGTCCTGGTGTGTCACCATAGGATAAGCAGTTGATCTCAGGGTCAGTTTGAACACCAAGGTCGGTTGGTCAAACTCATCTACTCTTCAGAAGTCCTATATAGGGTCACTGAGTTGGCACCCGATTCATGGTTCTTAGAAAAACCAACAACTGTACTAAAAAGAAGTGGCTCTACAGTCAAGAGAAGAAAAGAAATAATAAAGATTAGAGCAGAAATAAACAAGACAGTAAGCGGAAAACTATAGAAAGAACAGGACAAGAAGCTGGCTCTTTGAAAGAATTAACAAAATCGACAAACCGTTGGCAAACCTAAAACCTAAAAGAGGGAGAAGATACAAGTAACACCCATCAAGCACATGAGTGATGTCCCATCAGAACCAACAGAAATAAAAAAAGAATAATAACAGATTATTATGAAGAGTTGTACTCCAACAAATTTGAAAATCTAGAGGAGATGAATATATTTTTAGAAGAGCACAACCTACCTAAACTTACATACAGTGAAATAGAAAACCTGAACAGACCCATAACAAAAGAAGAAATCGACCAGGCCATCAAAAGACTCCCAACCAAAAAAAGTCCAGGTCCAGATGGATTCACCAGTGAGTTTTACCAAACACTCAGGGAAGAGCTGTCACCAATCCTACTCAAATTATCCCAGAACATAGATTAGGATGGAAAACTTCCTAATACATTCTATGAAGCAAGCATAACCCTCATACCAAAACCAGGGTAGGACATCGCTAAGAAAAAATTATAGACCAATATCCCTCATGAACATAAATGCAAAAATTCTCAACAAAATCCTAGTCAACAGAATTCAACAACACATCAAAAAATAATGCATCATGACCAAGTGGGATTCATATCAGGGATTCAAGGATGGTTCAACATTAGAAAAACAATCAATGTAATCTACCATATAAACAAGAAAAAGGAAAAGAACCACATGGTCGTATTGATTGATACAGAAAAGGCATTTGACAAAAAGAAATGGTTGATATTCAACCATTTCAAGAGGTAGCATATGATCAGGAATCAATGGTACTGAAGGAAAAAGTATAAGGTGCACTGAAGTGTTTAGAAAAAACAGTGCCCTGGGAATTGATTGAATACAAAATAAAATCTTCCAGCAAACTTATGTAGCACTGGGGACACTCACTCATCTATGCCAAGACATTTGGAAGACAATAATCTGGCCCACTGATTGGAAGAGATACATATTTGTAAACATTCCAAAGAGAGGTGACCAAATAGAATACAGAAGTCACCTGATGATATCATTAATATTACATGAAAGTACAATTCTGCTAACATTAACTCAAAAATGGCTGCAACAGTAAATTGACAGGAAACTATCAGAGGTTCAAGTCAGATTCAAAAGAGGAGATGGAATGAGGGATATAATTTCTGACATCAGACGGATATTGGCTGAAGGCAGAGAATAACCGAAAGATGTCTACATTTGCTTTATGGAATCTGAAAGACTTTTGCCTGTGTGGATCAGGACAACATTATGGAGAATGAGTAATTTGGAAAGCTTAATTGTGCTCATGAGGAATCTGTATATAGACCAAGAGGCACTTGTTTGAACTTAAGGGTACACTGAATGCTTTGAAATCAGGAAAGATGTGCACCATGGTTGTTTTCTTTCATGTTTATTTGATCTGTATGCTGAGCAAATCATCCAATAAACTAAAGTCTATGAAGAAGAACATGGCATCAGGATTGAAGGAAAGCTTATTAACAATCTGCAATATGCAGATGATATGATCTTGCTTTCTGAAAGTGAAAAGGCTTAAAATACTTACTGATGAAGATCAAAGATTTTTGTATGAGTTGCA
>NW_006411884.1:4455-6324 GCF_000296735.1 Chrysochloris asiatica
CTTTATCTATTTATAAGTCAATATTTCTAAAAGTATGTAATACAGAATAGAAGTTTTATTAGATAATTAGTAGAAGCTGCTTCATGGTATAGAAGCTAATCCTTTGAGTGTTATAGTCCATATTACTAGCTCAGAAAATATTTTTGGGACTTAAATTTTCCCCCATTACTTTCAGTGGTTCTGTTGTCTTATCTGGAGTCCTGGTGAGGCACCATGGGTTAATGTGCTCAACTGCAAAGTTGATGGTTCAAGCTCAGCAGCTGCTCCTTGGAAACCCTATACAGGGTTTCTATGGGTTGGAACTGATTTGATGACACTTAACAACAACAACAAATTGTCTTATCTATAAAATTAATTTGCTTACTTATTAATTTTTTTTTTAAATGCTAACTATGTTTATGAGACTAGAAATGCTAATAGACCAGAGGTTAACTTATGCCAACATATCATCCTGGAATTTAAATGTACAGCATAATGGGTGAAGAAAATAGAACACAAAGTAAATGAAAACAAATGACAGTAAAGAGAGATTAAAAGGTAAAATAAACAAAATTATAGAGTGCATGTGTGGCATGGTTCTCCGTGAGTACCATGGGTGGCTGCACTTTAACAAAGTGGTGTTCAGTAAGACATTTAGGAGAAGTCAGTGCCTCATTCACATGTTCATTCATTCAACACACAATTAGTGTGTATATTCTATGTGTTAGATAATATTCTGAAGGTTGGTGATACAGCTGATAATTGAATATTTAAAAAACTTGGCTTAATGCAACTATTGTTTTAGCAGAGATACAAGAAAGTTAGATAATTGATATAAAACATAAACCAGAGCGATGTCAGTGTGAAGTAGATAGTTTTATTACATAGAATAGATCAGACTGCCTTCCCTAAAAATTGTATTTTCCCCATTGGTTTTAATTATTTTTTTATTATGAATGAATAGCACATTGTTTCATGTATTATAATCAATACCATTTATGTATGAATTACATAAAATAAAACACAATCTGGCTAATTGTGACAAATATATACACTCTAGTGACCACCATAACAAATAATATAGAGAGCAATTGCTTTAACATCCAAATGTTACTTCATATATCTTTGAGGTCATTTCCTGTGCTACTAGCTCAAGTCATTTACTGATTTTCTTTCTATCACTTTATACTCATTGTTTCCTGTTCTGCAATTTCATAAAAATGTAGTATGTATAGCAAATATGTACAGAAAGTATCTTTTATGTCTGACTTCTTTTTTTCTTTTAGTTGTAGAAATGCTGGTAATACAGTTTGTGTTTAAGTCAGGGTTTCTCATTTTAAGCGTTATTGCTTTTTGTACCATGTAATTCTTCGTTGTAGAAGGCTATCCTTTACATTTTAGGCTATTAAATAGCAGTATGACTGATCTCTATACAACATCACGTCACTAGCAGCTGCTTCCACTTGTTGCTGTGGTTAGGTGCCATCTAGTTGGTCGGATTCACAGTGACACTATGTACAATAGAATGAAACCCTGCCCAGTCCTCTGCCATCTTAACAACTATTGCTATGCTTGAGCCCATTGCTGCTGCCATGGTGCCAGTCCATCTCCTTGGGGATCTTCCTCTTTTTCACCGGCCCTCCACTTTACCAAGCATGTCTTCCTGATATGATGTCCAAAGTATGAGAGACAAAACCTCGTCACCTTTACCTCTGTACAGCATTCTGGCTGTACTTCTTGCAACATAGATTTGTTTTTTTCTTTTGACAGCCCATGGCACTTTCAATATTTGTTTCCAAAACTATAATTCAGATGCATGAATTCTTCTATGGCCTTCCTTTTTCATTTGTAAAACTTTCACATGTATATGGGCTATTGAAAATATCATGG
>NW_006411884.1:9214-10012 GCF_000296735.1 Chrysochloris asiatica
CCTGACCCAAGCCATATTTTCAATAGCGTTATATGGATGTGAAATTTCAGCACTGAATAAGGAAGGCTGTAGAACAATTGATGCATTTGAGTTATGGTGTTAGTGAAAATGAATTGTAAAGGTGCCATGGACTGCCAGAACAACACACAAATCTGTGTTGGAAGAAGAACAGCCAGAGTGCTCCTTAGAAGCCAAGATGACCAGACTTCGTCTCTTATACTTCAAACATAGTATCAGGAGGGACCAGTTCCTGGAGAAAGAACATCATGCTTGATAAAATGGAGGGCCAGCAAACAACAGGGAGACCTCCAACAAAATGGAATGGCACAATAGTAGCAGCAATGGGTTCAAGCATAGCAGCAATTGTAAGGATGCCTCAGGACCAAGCGGTGTTTCCTTCTATTCTACATAAGGTCACTATGGTTGAAAAGTCTAGAGGCCATCTAACCACCACCACCACAAAAACAGCACAAGAACTGCCTCCTCAAAGTAGAGTTTATCATAATGACTGAAATGAAGCAAAGCTTTCAGGACCTTCATTTGCTGATGGGGTACAATTCAAAATTAGAAGAAACAGTAGAAACATACATTAATAATTGGAACAATAAAGAATGAATTAGGAAAATTGGAAGTCACCGAAAATGAAATGGAATTTAAAAAGATTGATAACCTATGCATTAGTGAGCTGAAATGGAAAGGCACTGACCATTTTAAATCGGACAGTCATATAGTTTACTCTTCAGGGAATGACAAAATGAAGAGGAATGGCATTGCATTCACCCTCAAGAAAAAAAAAAA
>NW_006411885.1:0-1077 GCF_000296735.1 Chrysochloris asiatica
AGGTAAACAACTTCCTGGTATTCTCTGCTTTTATCCAAGACCCATCTGATGTCAGCAGTGATATCCCTGGTTCCATGTCCTCATCTGAATCTGCCTTGAACCTCTGGCAGTTCCCTGTCAACATACTGTCACAGCCCTTGTTAATGAGCCTTCCTTCAACCACGATGCCACGTTCTTCTTCATATAATCCAGCTTCCTGGATTATTTGCTCAGCATATAGATTGAATAAATAGGGTGAAAGGATACAGCCCTAGCGCTGTATTTCTAAAAATTTAGTTGATCCCTTTGTTGGTGGCCACTCCCATTCTTTTATCCCACTAGATCTGACCACTGCAGAGCAGGGAATAGAAGCCCCCACCTCATTTGAATGGCACTTTGCTGCAAATATCCTTTGATTGACTGTGCTTTCATTAGTCCTCTTCGTAACCCCTGTGTCAGTGTTTAGAGATCTTTGTAAAATATCCGGAGTATGAGAGGAGACAGAGAGAGAACATGCTCACAACTTGTGCTCAGTATGTGTGGACAAAGGTTTAGCATCTGCCCGTCTGCATGAGCCGATCTTAAATGAACTTTCTCTCACAGCATTAGCAGGCAACCCCACTTATGATAGCTGTTGTTGGTAAGTGCCATCAAGTCATGACTTATAACGACCCTGTATAGGATCTCTGAGGAGTGGTTGGTGAGCTTGAACCGCTGATCGTGTGGTTCAAACCAACCTTACAACCCAACACATTAAGCCATAGTGCCACACCAGGACACCCTTGCTTATGGTAGAGCAACAATATAAATGGATTATAAATATATGATGAAGACTCATAACTGGTAGATGTCTCCAAGTGTAACCTTACACTAGACACAACCCTCGAGAGGACCCAGGATGCCATTCCGACAGAGACATGGGTTCCTGTGAGGCACAAGGCTACTATCCATCTTCTTGCATGTGCGTGATTCTGCTCTGTGGCCAGCTTAACCACTCTCATGCAAAAAGGGTGCCTAGCTCTGTCCTGCTGGCAAGCAAGGCTTCATCTTGTTTCCTTTTGGGTTGTTGTTGTTGTTAAATACCGTGGAGTTGGTTCC
>NW_006411885.1:2092-2925 GCF_000296735.1 Chrysochloris asiatica
GACGAATGTTACTACATTGAGAAAATTACAGCTAATATCACAAAACAAAATATGTAAAACTTGTCGAATGAGAAATTAATGTGTTCTGCAAACTTTCACCCAAACCACAGTAAAACGCTTTAAAAAACACAAAAAAAAACAAAACAAAACATCACGTCCATCAATAGAATTAATTCGTCTGTCATCAAATCATTTATATGAGACCAAACATCAATAGTAAATTTTAAAAACAAAGATGAGATTGTACAGAGGTAGGGAAACTAGATTACTCGAAACTGAACAACCAGAATGGAAACAATGATAGTGTTCACATGCTGTGAAGAAAAATGCAAACAATGTTACTGAACAATTTGTTTAAAAACTGTTGAATGAGAACCTCAACTCCTCTGTAAACCCTTACTGAAAACATAATAAAACATTTTTTTTTTTAATAAAAAGGACCTCCCACTGCGCATTACAGTGTGCCACTTCCAAATTAAATAATCCCTATGGAAGTATTTCTTTGAAAAAATTAACAATTATGAGAGAAGAATATGAGTGAAGTCTGGGATCCTAGCCAGAAAAGCGGCAACAGCAGAGATGGTGGCAGAGGCGATGGCATAGAGAGACAGAGCAGCTGAGGACTCTAGGCCCACGGACGAGTAAGGCTGTGTACCTAAGGTCAGGAGGCTGGCTTGCAAAGTGCACCCTTTGGACATTGAAATGAATATGCATTTTCTGTTTTGTATGTGTACATCAAAAAAGAAAAACAAAACAATTGGGGAAATAGAGACAAATACTGTTGACAGATGGTACATGGAGGGGATTGTAATCATTGCAATGAAACAAAATAT
>NW_006411885.1:3920-6327 GCF_000296735.1 Chrysochloris asiatica
AAAAAAAACCCTGCAGATACAAAACAATATCATTCCTGAAATGAAAAACTTAATAGATGAGTTAAGTAGCATAGTGGATGCTGGTAAAAAATAAATTCCTGAACTTAAAAAATATGGACTAATGTAGTCTCCCAGAATGTATCAGCATAACGAAGAAATCAAGAAATAAACTACAAAATGGAGGAGCAATGCAGCAACACAAACATCTGTTTAATAAGCATTCCAAAAGAAGAAAATGAAAGACAGTATCTGAAGAACTAATTGCTGAGAACTTTCTAAAACTAAAGAAAAACCAATTTGGGGTTCATGGGTCAGAACTGAGACCTACGCCCACACCCAAGCAAGAATTGTCTTAAAGAAACCAGCATATCTCTGTTGACTGGGGTTGTTGTTGTTGTTGTTAAGTGCCATCAAGTCGGGTCCGACCCATAGCAACCCTGTATAGGGTTTCCGAGGGTGTAAATCTTTACGGGAGTAGAACTGGGGTAGACTGACCTTTATTCCCACTTACTTACATGAGGAGACTGGAAGTGGGCTCACAACAAAAGGAGGGTCCCGAAGCAAAGAAGACGAGCAAAAGCAATGCTGCTTCTCAAACACAGGCTATTTCAGATGAGATCATCATTTGCCATTGAGTTCATTCCGACTCATGATGACCCTTAGAGTAGAACTGTGTTCCAAGGGTTTTTAGAGGCTGACTTTTCAGAAGTAGATCATCAAGTGTTTCTTTTGAGGTGCCTCTGAGTTGTTCAAAAACTTCCAACCTTTCAGTTAACAGCTGAATGCGTTAACCATTTGTACCCACCAGGGACTCCATAATAAATGGTACAAGGGGGTAAGCCGTGGGCTGCTGAGTGAAAGATTTGGCTGTTGAAACTCACCAGTCATTCCATGGGAGAACGATGAGGCAGTCTGCTCCTGAAAAGATTTAGGCTCAGAAATGGAGCGTCTCTACTTTTATCTTGTAGGGTCACTGTGATTCCGAATTGATGCTAAAGCCGCAGTTTGGGTTTGGTTTGGTTTGGTAGTCTTAAATGAAGGAACCCTGGGGAGGTGTGAAGCTTAAGTGCTCACATGCTAATTAAAGGTCATTCATTCAAATCCAGCAGCTGATCTGAGGGAGAAAGAGGTGACAATCAGCTTGCATAAATATGTATAGTCTTGGAAATCCTACAGACAGTTCTACTCTATCCTATAGGGTTTCTATGAGTCAGAACTGGCTCAGTGGCAACAAGCTTGGTTTATTATATTATCAAATGGGTCTCTTTGCTGTTGTTGTTAAGTGATGTCAAGTCTGTTTCAACTCATGGTGACCCTGTTTCCGAGGAGCGGCTGGTGGGTTTGAACCATTAACCTGCAGTTTGAAGTCCAGTGCTTATGTTACAGCAACACACTAGGTAGCACAAATAGTTAAGCACTGGACTGCTAGCCGAAGCTTGACAGTTTGAATCCACCCAGAAGCATTCTGAAAGGCCACAGTCTTGAAGATCTTCTGCGGCAGTTCTACTCTGCACAGATGGGGTCCCCTTGAGTTGGAATCCATTGAACAGAAACTAACAACATCATTAAATATAAGTGGCACTATAGGATAATGCGCTGGACTGCAAGGTCAGTTTGAGCAGCAAGGTAGGCAGTTCAAACCCACCATCTGCTCCTTGAAAACTCTATACAGAATCACTATGAGTTGAAACTAACTCGACGGCACTTACCAACAACAGATGGTGCAAACCTAAAGTCTGGTGGTTCGAATCCGCCCAGCAGCACCGGAAGAGAAAGGTCCAGAAATCTGCTTCCATAAAGATCAGTCAAGAAAACCCTGTGGAGCAACTCTACTCAGTAACACATGGGACAGTCATCAGTCGACCTGAACCCTTTCGTCCCTATCTCACTACTGAGAACAGACTTACAGCAGCAAATCTTAGAACAGCCGAACTCACGGACCTCCTTAGCTATTCATACCACCCAGGGACTCCTGGAAGCAGTTGTAGCATCTAACAAAATTCAACACATGCACCTAAAACTACTTACTTAAGGGTTAGAAATGGTGGGATGGCCTTTGAGTTGAAAAAGTATGTCTGCTGAAATGTACAGCCAACGTGGTGCCTACTAGCAAACATTAGGAACATTCCTATTAAAGACATGGACACTTGTCACCACTCTGGCTACTTAATGTATCTTAACAAAGGGGAAATGTCAATGAGACAGAATGATAGATATGTTGTTGTTGTTGTTGTTGTTGTTGTTGTTGTCAGGTGCCATCGAGTGGAAACCGACTCATAGTGACCCCATGCACAGCAGATGAAACAACACCTGATCCTGGGCCAACCTCACTACCGCTGCCACACTTGACGCCATCAATGATGCCACCTGGCTGATCCATCTCTTTGGGGGTCTTCCTCTTTTTCTC
>NW_006411885.1:9119-9642 GCF_000296735.1 Chrysochloris asiatica
TTATCTCCTGATCATACCCACCAGGAGACACACAGTAAAGCTTAATAACACAGCAACAAACATGCATTTAAGCATTAAAAATCCACATAACTACTAGTAATGACCAACAAAACACAATAAAAGATATCAAAACATGTCCAAAAACAGAAAAGAGTAACTGAGACAAATAAGCTGGGGACAGACAAAGGCTTTCGAGAAGAGGAAGAGCAGGTTTTGGATTTGCCTGAGAAGGAATTCAGAAGAATGATATGGAAACAAATTCAAAGGCTCCGAAAAGGGGTGGAGGAAAACAAGGAAGAAGTCAGGAAAGTACTACAAGAGCAATCAAACAAGGTTGATACAGCATTGGAAACAATTCAAAACCTGCAAAAAAAGACGTCCAGATGATTAATAATAAAATATCAGAAATGGACAATACACTGAAAGGGGAAAGGAGCAGAACTGAAGAGATGGAAGCCAGAACCAATGAGCTGGTAAACAAATCTCTCAATACTGCTAAGATAGAAGAGTAAGCAGAAAAAAG
>NW_006411886.1:0-1398 GCF_000296735.1 Chrysochloris asiatica
GCAAGCTACATGGCAGACAAGACCAATATGTTCATATACAGAGAGCAAGCTACATGGCAGATTAGTGCAACATTTCCATATACAGAGTTCTAGCTACATGGAAGATATGACAAACGTGTCCATATAGTGAGAGCAAGCTACATGTCAGAGTACTTCAACATGTCCATATACAAGGTACTAGCTACATGTCAGTGGAGTCCAAAATGTCCATATACAGAGAGCTAGCTAAATGGCATACAAGTCATATATGTTCATATACAGAGAGCTACCTACTTGTCAGATCAGTCCTACATATCCATGTACAGAGAAATAGCTACATGGCAGACGAGTCCAAAATGTCCGTATACAGAGATCTAGCTACACGGCAGGGTACTGTATCATTCCATATCCAGAGTTCTAGCTACAGGGCTGATAGTCCAACTTTTCTATATACAGAGAGCTAAATACATGGCGAGTAGTGCAAAATTTTCATATACAGAATTCTAGCCACATGATAGATGTGTCCAACATGTCCATATACTGAGAGCTACCAACATGGCAGAGTATTCCGACATGTTCATATACAGGGTACTAACTACATGGCAGATTAGTCCAACATATCCATATACTGAGAGATAGCTACATGTCAGACAAGTCCAATACGTTCATATACAAAGAGCTACCTTTCTGGCATATCAGTCCAAAATATCCATGTACAGAGAGATAGTTACATGGCAGACAAATCCAAAATGTCCATATACAGAGTTCTAGGTACACAGCAGATATTTCCAACGTGTCCATATACTGAGAGCTAGCTACATGGCAGAGTAGTGCATCATTTCAATATACAGAGTTCAAACTACATGGCATATGAATCCAAAGTGTTCATATACTGAGAGCTAGCTACATGGCAGAGTAGTCCAACATGTCCATACACAGGTTACTAGCTACATGGCAGATGAGTCCCATATGTCCATATACTGAGAGCTAGCTACATGGCCGACAAGTCGACTATGTTGATATACAAAAAGCTACCTACTTGGCAGATCAGTCCAACATATCCATGTACAGAGAGCTAGCTACATGGCAGACGATTCCAAAATGTCCATATTCAGAAAGCTAGCTACATGCCAATGTAGTGGACCATTTCCATGTACAGACTATTAGCTACAAGCCAGATGAGTCCAAATTGTCTATATACAGAGAGCTTGGGACATGGTAGAGTAGTGCAACTTTTCCATATACAGAGTCCTAGCTACATGGCAGGTGTGTCCAACATGTCTATATACTGAGAGCTAGCTACATGGTAGAGTAGTCAACATGTCCATATTCAGGGTAGTATCTTCATGGCAGATGTGTCCAATGGGTCCATATACTGAGAACCACCTACAGGGCAGACAAGTCCAATATATTCATATA
>NW_006411886.1:4288-4841 GCF_000296735.1 Chrysochloris asiatica
GTAATAACTACATGGCAGATGAGTCCAATATGTCCACATACTGAGGGCTAGGTACATGGTAGACAAGTCCAATATGTTCATATACAGAGAGCTACCTCCTTGGCATATCAGTGTAACATTTCCATGTACAGAGGACTAGCTACATGGCAAACGAGTCCAAAATGTCCATAGAGAGAGAGCTAGCCACATGGCAGGGTTGTGCAACATTTTCATACACAGATTTCTAGCTACAAGACACATGAGTCCAACTTGTGTATATATATAGAGATCGAAATACAGGGCAGGACAGTGAAACATTTCCATATACAGAGTTCTACCTACATGGCCGATGTGTCCAACGTGTCCATATACTGACAGTTAGCTACATAACACAGTAGTCCAACATGTACATATTCAGGGTATTAGCTACATGGCAGATGTGCCCAAAATGTCCTTATAATGAGAGTCTCCTAAAGGGCAGACAAGTCCAATATGTTCATATACAGAGAGCTACTTACTTGGCAGATCAGTCCAACATATCCATTGATGGCAGACGAGTCCAAAATATCCATAT
>NW_006411886.1:4941-5444 GCF_000296735.1 Chrysochloris asiatica
AGACAAGTCCAATATGTTCATATACAGAGAGCTACTTACTTGGCAGATCAGTCCAACATATCCATTGATGGCAGACGAGTCCAAAATATCCATATACATAGAGCTAGCTACATGGCAGTGTAGTGCAACATTTCCATATACAGAGTTCTAGCTACAAGGCAGATGAGTCCAACTTGTCTATATACAGAGAGCTAGCTATATGGCATTGTAGAGCAACATATCCATATACAGAATTCGAGCTACATGGCAGTTGTGTCGAACGTGTCCATATACTGAGAGCTAGCTACAGGGCAGACAAGTCCAATATGTTCATATACAGAGAGTTACCTACTTGCCAGATCAGTCCAACATATCCATGTACAGAGAGCTAGCTACATGGCAGACAATTCCAAAATGTCCATATATAGAGAGCTAGCCACATGGAAGGGTAGTGCAACGTTTCCATATACAGAGTTCTAGCTACAAGGCAGATGAGTCCAACTTGTCTATATACAGAGAGCTAG
>NW_006411886.1:6229-7375 GCF_000296735.1 Chrysochloris asiatica
GTCAGGGTAGTGCAACATTTCCATATACAGAGTTCTAGCTACAAGGCAGATGAGTCCAACTTGTCTATGTACAGAGAGCTAGCGACATTGCAGAGTAGTGCAACATTTCCATATACAGCGTTCTAGCCACATGCCAAATGTATCCAACGTGTCTATATACTGAGAGCTAGCTACATGGCAGAAAATCCAATATGTTCATATACAGAGAACTACCTACTTGGTGGGTCAGTCCAACATATCCATGTACAGATAGCTAGCTATATGGCAGATGAGTCCAAAATGTCCATATACATAGAGCTAGCTACATGGCAGGATAGTGCAACATTCCCAAATATTGAGATCAAGCTACTTGTAAGATAGGTCAACGGTGTTCAAACACTGAGAGCTACCTACATGGCAGACAAGTCCAATATATTCATATACAGAGAGCTGCATTATTTTCTCATCAGTCCAACATATCCATGTACTGAGACTAGGTACATGGTAGATGAGTCCAAAATGTCCATAAACAGAGACTTGGCCACATGGCAGGGTACTGCAACATTTCCATATACAGAGCTCTAACTACAAGGCAGATGAGTCCAAAACGTCCATATACAGAGAGCTAGCTACATGTCATAGTAGTGCAACATTTCCATATACAGAGTTCTAGCCACCTGGCAGATGTGTCCAATGTGTCCATATACTGAGAGGTAGCAACATGGCTGAGTAGTCCAACATGTCCATATTTAGGGGTGTAGCTACATGGCAGATGTGTCCAATATGTCCATATACTGAGAGCCACCTACAGGGCAGACAAGTCCAATATGTTCATATACAGAGACCTACCTACTTGGCAGTTCAGTCCAACATATCCATGTAAAGAGAGCTAGCTACATGGCAGACGAGTCCAAAATTTCCATATACAGAGAGCTAGCTACATGGTAGGGTAGTGCAACATTTCCATATACAGAGTTCTAGCGACAAGGCAGATGATTCCAACTTGTCTATAAACAGAGAGCTAGCTACGTGGCAGAGTAGTGCAACATTTCCATATACAGAGTTCTAGCTCCATGGGAGAAGAGTCCAACATGTCCATACACTGAGAGCTAGCTACATGGCAGACAAGTTGAATATGTTCATATACAGCGTGCTAGCTACATGGCA
>NW_006411886.1:7695-8795 GCF_000296735.1 Chrysochloris asiatica
TCTAGCTATATGGCAGATGATCCAACGTGACCATATACTGAGAGCCAGCTATATGGCAGAGTAATCCAATAGGTCCATATACAGGGTACTAGCTACATGGCAGATGAATCCATCATGTCCATATACTGACAGGTTGCCACATCACAGACAAGTAAAAAATGTTCGTATACAGAGAGCTACCTCCTTGGCAGATCAGTCCAACATATCCATGTACAGAGAGCTAGCTACATGGCAGACAACTCCAAAATGTCCATATAGAGAGTGCTAGCTACATGGCAGTGTAGTGCAACATTTCCACATACAGAGTTCTAGCTACAAGGCAAATGAATCCAACTTGTCTGTATACAGAGAGCTAGCTACATGGCAGAGTAGTGCAACATTTCGATATACAGAGATCCAGCTACATGGCAGATGTGTCCAACATTTCCATATACTGAGAGCTAGCTACATGGCAGACAAGTCCAATATGTTCATATACAGAGAGCTATCTACTTGGCAGATCAGTCCAATATATCTATGTACAAAGAGCTAGCAACATGGCAGATGAATCCAAAATGTCCATATACAGAGAGTTAGATACATGGCAGGGTAGTGCAACATTTCATATATTAAGTTCTAGCTACAAGGCAGATGAGTCCAATTTGTCAATATACAGAGAGATAGCTACATGGCAGTGAAGTGAAACATTTCCATATACAGAGTTCTAGCTACATGGCAGATGTGTCCAATGTGTTCTTATACTGAGAGTCAGCTACATGGCAGAGTAGTCCAACATTTCCATATACAGGGTTCTAACTACAGTGCAGATAAGTCCAACATGTCCATATACTGAAAGCTAGCTACATGGCAGAAAAGTTCAATATGTTCATATACAGATAGCTACCTACTTGCTATCTCTCAGTATTTGGACATGATGGACTCATCTGCCATGTAGCTAATGCACTGCATAGGGACATTTTGGACTACTCTGCCATGTAGCTAGTTCTCAGTATACAGACACTTTGGACATATCTGCCAAGTAGCTAGAACTCTGTATATGGAAATGATGCACTACTCTGCCATGTAGCTAGCAATCTGTACATGGATATGTTGGACTGATC
>NW_006411887.1:0-6601 GCF_000296735.1 Chrysochloris asiatica
AGCTGTTTCTCTTCATTTTGAGTTGTGCAGGTTTATAAATGTATTCCTTTATTTTTTTACATATAAGAAGGAAATTATTTAAGATTCAATTTCTAAAGTAAAACAGTTACAGTTTATTTTTAGTTGTAACTATTTGTCTTCCTTCTCTGATGGCAGAAATAAATCCTGTGACATTAGATCACTGTATCCTTTTCACTCTTTACTGCAGCAATTAGTCATGGAATCCTTTCAGTGTCTTCAATGCCTGTCTATTCTAGTTACTCATGTATTTATGGACTGATTAGTAAAAGGTTTGGAGTCCTGGTGTGGTGCTGTGGGATAAGCACTGCACCGTAAGGTCCATTTGAACTGCAAGGTCAGTAGTTCAAACTCACCAGCCACTCCTTGGAAACCCTATACAGGGATACTATAAGTTGGAAACTATTCGAGGGCACTTAACAGCAACAACAGTAGAAGGTTTATATGTTTTGTACACCTTATTAAGTATGAAACAATATAGTCCATGCCTTCTCATCATCTACACTAAGTTTCTTATCCATAAATACAATAAATTCTGTTCATCCAAAAATAGTAGTTCAAGGCTTGCTAACTCCTTTTACCTTCCACAACTTCTACCCAATGAGCAAGCATGTAAGGCCAGTCGGATAATGGCTTATGTCATTAAATATAAACTAGTTTTAATTTTTAAAGAAGTTTTTATTGTGAATTGAGTTAAAGTTTACAGGGCAGATTATCAGTTTTACATTCCATAAATCATATTTTGCTTCACTGCAATGATTACCATCTACAATCCCCTCCATGTACCGTCAGTCAACAGTATTTATCTCTATCCCCTCTTCCTTTAAAAAAAATATTTTTATTGTGAATTGAGTGAAAGTTTACAGGGCAAATCATCAATTTTACATTCAACAAATCAGACACTTTGTTTCATTACAAAACACTACCCAGTCCTTCATCCTCCTCACGAATGTTGTTATGTCAGAGACCATTGTTGTTGCGATCGTGTCAGTCCATCTTGTTGGAGGACTTCCTCTTTTTCACTGATCATCTACTTATCTAAGCAGATATCCTTCTTCAGGAACTGGTCCCTCCATGTTGTAGTTAAGTACCATCGAGTCAGTTCTGACTCATAGAGACCCTGTATAGGGTTTCTGAGGAGCAGGTGGTAGGTTTAAACCACGGAACTTTTGGTTAGTAGGGGTGGTTATGTGCCGTGGAGTCGATTCCGACTCAGAGGCACCCTGCACAGGGTTTCTGAGGCTGTAAATATTTACAGGAGCAGAATGCTTCATCTTTCTCCCATGGAATGGCTGCTAATTTCAAACTACTGACCTTGATGTTAGCCGCCTGACTCATAACTACTACACTACCAAAGCTCCTTTGGTTAGTAGCCTAGTGCTTATTCTACAGCATGACTGCGGCACTAAATAGGTATATATTGAGCAAATGGCCTGAAATATCTGAAGCTGGACTATTCCCGCATCACAAATGGATATTTTCCTCATGTCCAAATAGCAACTTGTACTTCTATCCAGACTGAAGGGCATAGGGCAGCATGTGGTCAACAGTAGCTGAATTCAGTTGAATGCTTGGCATCTTTGGAATTTGCCTGCTGTGAGGTGGACTTCTGACCTGGCTACAGCTAAATGGAATTCTTGTTAGGTATTTTGGAAATATTTTATATATCTACCAACTCTCCTGTGTAGTATTGTTCATCATCTTATTTCTAATATCTATTCAAAGTCAACTTTCTAATCAGTAGGAGCTGTACCTTACATTTATACGACATGTCTTACAAAGCTCTTTTATATATGTGCTGTAGCTGTTAATTGCCTTTGGTTCTGACTCATAGTGATCCTGTATAGGGTTTTCAAGGAGCGGCTGGTGACTTGAACTGCTGACCTTGCAGTTCAAAACAACTTTGTGGTCCAGTTCTTATCCTATAGCACCACACCAGGGGCTTCAAAAAGTTTGTGGGAAATTCCCATTATCCTTTAATTCCATTTTTCCATGAACTTTTTGAGGCCTCCTCATATATTCTTAAGGAGCTCTGGTAGTGTAGTGGTTACAAATTGGGCTGCAAACCGCAAGGTCAGCAGTTCGAAACTACCAGCTGTTCTGCAGAAGAAAGCTTTCTGCTCCCGTAAAGATTTATAGCCTTGGAAACCCTGTACAGGGTTGCTATGAGTCAGAACTGACTCCACTGCACTTAACAACAACAACATATATTCTTAACTCTATGGGATATGAAGAACAAGTGCTACTGAGCTAATCTTCAAAAATGTTAGTTGAATTGTCTTAGGTCACACTATTTTCTGTTTATTTTCCTGCTATTATTTAAATTTTTGTAGTTCATATTTCATTAGAGTTTTTTGTTGGTGATGTGTGGGATTGGGTGTGTTTTCTTCTGCTACACAATTCTCTGTTCCTCCCATTATCTCTCCAGAACCTTCTATTTTATTCTGGCTCCTCATGAGATAGCCATTCTAGCCTTAATGTTGGTGATAACTAATATGCAGATTCTTTTTCTTACTACAGATGATACAGTATAGGAGTTGGCAAACTTTCTCTAAAGGGCCAGATAGTAAATGTGTTTGGCTTTGTGGACCATGTAGTCTCTGTTGCAACTACTCAAGTCCTCCCTTGTAATGTGAAAGCAGCCATTGAAAAGACATAAATGAGTTTTTCCATTATATATATGTGTGTGTATAGATATATATTTGATATACTTTTCATGTGTCATGAAATATTATTGGGTTTTTTTTCATTTAAGAATGTAAAATTATTTTTATTTTGATAACTTTAAAAAAAAAAAGCGAGGGGCCAGATTTGACCCCTGATGCAATATATTGTAATTTTTCCCCAGCATCAGCTTGTTGGTGTTGTTAAGTATCGTTGAATTGGTTACAACTCACAGTGACCCAGTATAGGGATTCCAAGGGGGTTTGAACCACTTGGGTGGGTTTGAACCACATATTCTTGGAGTTAGAAGTCCAGTGCTTATCCTATAGTGCCACACGAGAACTCCATAACTCAAGATAGTCCCTGGCTTTTAAGGGTCTCTATATTTTTCTATTACAGTTGCACACAAATGCAAAGGCTCATTTCCCCCCCAAGTGTACATTCTTCACACAAATCACATCTCCATCCATATAGCCAAATGCTGCATCAATTCCAGCTGCTTCTTCACTGAGTATATAGATGCAACAGTTGGTCTTTGTTCTTAATGCCTTTCCATTTAAACTAAATATTTCATCTTAAATACTGTTTTAATATGTTAGCATGGAGATGATCCATATGGAAATATGTATGGTTTGTGCCCAAGAGGATTGCTCTAGCTAGATTAGGAAAACTGTGAGCGAGTGCTAACACATTTCTCAGAAATGTTGATGGATAATTTCCTTAATCACTATAGTCAGACAGAGTCCCTTTGGCTGTGGTCAAACTTTTGGCATTGTTCCAATGATATAATTAACTTGTGTATGATAGCAAAGCTGGATTCATTGTTGCCAGATCATCTGCTTGGTAATCCTACCAGAGAGTTTCATATTCAGATATGTTTAGATCTTAGGAAAGTCTGTATTTACAACTCCAGAGCCTAAATTAGTTTCAGGATTCACTCCAAATTATGAGCGAAACAAAAACAAGATAGTTTCTAAGAGAACCAACATATTCAGGAAAACAATTAGTTTTAGGCTTCCTTGGTTGTTTGAGTCAATTTAGCAAGTGGGGTCCTAGTATGGCGCTGTAGGATAAGCACTGGACTGCTAACCACAAGGTTGGCCATTCAAACCCACCAGTCATTTCTCAGAAACCCTATGAGTTCAAACTAACTATGAGTTGAAACTAACCCAAAGGAATTTAACAACAACAACAAGTGGTAGGGGCAGAAGGTTCTTAAAGTCTTCAAAATATGAGTTATTGATTGCTACTTTCCAGCTTAAGGTGCTTTGGTAGCATAGTGGTTATGAGTCAGGCTGTTAACCACAAGGTCAGCAGTTCGAAACTACCAGCTGCTCCTTGGGCGAAAGATGAGGCTTTCTGCTCCCATAAAGATTTACAGCCTCAGAAACTCTATACAAGGTCGTTATGAGATGGAATCGACTCCACAGCACACCACCACCACCACTTTCCAGCTTTGTTGGGAAAATTAAAAGGTAGATTGGATATCAATCAAGACAAAAAGAATTTCAAAAGGAATATTCAATTCATAGTTGCAGAGGAAAATATTCAGAAAATGGATGAAAATCTATATACAAGATACCAAAAATTTTTGAAATTGATGAAAGTCTCAAATTCTCAGATTTAGGAAACCCAAACAAATCCCAAATTAGATGTGAAGGCATAAGAACTTTACAGCAAAATTCAAGAAAAAAAGTGTTTGCTATAAATTTGACTGACACGTGATTTCTCAACAGCATCAGTCCCACTACAGTTGCCATCGAGTTGATTCCAACCCTTTTTAGGGTTTCTGATCCTATAAACCTTTACTGGAGCAGGCTCATTTTTCTCCTGTGGAGTGGCTTGATGGACTTGAACTGCTGACCTTGCAGTTAGCAGCCCAACGCCTAATAACAAGCTAGAAAACATTGGGATTATATCTTCAAAACACTGAGAGAAAAGAACTAACAAGTTAGAATTCTTTGCTATTCCTGGGAGGAGTCCCCAAGAATCCCTCATCTCAACATTCCAGAATATGCTTGTACCATAGGCTGTTGAGGTGGAATCCATCTTGAAGAAATGCTACCCAGCACCCAATTAACATGGCATCTCCTAAATGGGCCAATTCCTAGAAATCCCGGCCTATTTCTATGAATAAACATGATGTATTTTCCCTACCCCAAATCTTTTAAACCCCAGCAAAGCCTTTATTCAGGGAGATGGGTTAAGCATTGCATTAAACCCTCCCATCTCCTCTTGCAAGCCACTTTGTTATAATAAATTTTTGCTCATCTGAAAAAATAATAAAGTTAGAATTCTATGTTTCCAGAAATTATCTTTTAAGAGTAAGGACAAAAATAATTTCTCAAACAAATAAAAGCCAAGAATGTTTATTATAAGTTCTTTATTATATAGTCTAAAAGTAACACAGAGTGTCTAATTTACAAATTGAACTCAAAGAACACATATTACTTAATTAGAAAGAAAAATTATAAACCTTCTTTAAAAAAAACAAAAAACTACCCACTCATGTTTGTAACCCCATGCTTAAATAATGCTTTGGAGTAGTAAGACTGAAGTTACTCCCCCATTATCAATTCCTATGAATAGTGCCTAGCAAAGGTCATGGTATAGAATAGATGGTCAATAAATATTTGCTGAATGTGTCTACATTCATCTGACTCTTTCCATTTGGCCATACATGTAAGCATCCCATTTTCTAACACCACCAAATATATTAAGGTTCTGTTGCTTAGCTACTAATGGCTAAATTAGCTTAGCTCAAGTTAGAGAACTATTAAGAGCTCTTCTAAACAAATCTGGTATAAATTTACATTGAAAGTTATTTTATAGTAATATAGTGATCTTCTACTATAGAGAAATGTCAAACTCATCTCATTGGTAGCAGCCAATTTCTAATTCCATGAAAGTCTGTAGACATACAGGGCAGTATAGCATCTGGGGGCATTGCTTTGCTTGCAAAACAAAAAACATTGACTTTTAATAATATTTTAGGTATGTAAGCTCACCTAAGTCTTTGAAGAACAAAGGCCAGCGTGGTGGAAAGAACACTGTCTAGTAATCAGGAAAATGCTTTCTTATTCTACTTCTGTGGCTCTGATGTGATCACTTTGTCACTGCGTTTTTGTTTTTAATTCGTGAACGACGAATATTGAATTAATGGTCTCAAAGTGGTCTGATACTTTTGCCATTCTTGTCACATTTTACTACAAGAATGATTATGATAATAGCTCAGGCATTTTCATTAACAGAAGAGCTGCAGCAATATCTGTGTTTTCAATATTTGTGTTTACAATTAATCTCATGTTTTCAGAACACAATCAGAACCAACCTATCCTTTAGACACAGTTGGTACTTTGTTTTTATTGTTTTAAGTGCCATTAAGTCCATACCAACTCATAGCAAATGTATGCACAATAGAATGAAACACTGCCCAGTTCTGTGCCAGTCTCATGATCATTGCTACCCTTGAGCCCATTGCAACTGCCACGGTGTCAATCCATCTTGTTGGGGGTCTTCCCTTTTTTGGCTGACTCTCCACTTTACCAAGCATGATGTCCATTTTCAGGGACTGCTCCCTCTTGATAATAAGTCCAAAGTATGAGAGATGAAGTCTGGCCATCCTGACTTCTAAGGAGCATTCTGGCTGTATTTCTTCCAACACATATTTCCATGATCTACATATATACATATACATATTTGAAGATAGATAGATAGATAGATAGATAGATAGATAGATAGATAGATAGATTGTTGTTGTTGTTGTTAAATGCTGGTGAATCAGTTCCAACACATAACGACCCTGTATAGGGTTTCCATTGAGCTTGAACTGCAGGCCTTGTGGATCAAACCATGGGAGACCATGGGAAACCCTGCTGGTGTTTAAAGTATAAGTGGCATAGCTTCCAGCATCACAGCA
>NW_006411887.1:6893-7694 GCF_000296735.1 Chrysochloris asiatica
AGAGGTTCAAGCCAGATTCAGAAGAGGCCGTGGAATGAGAGATATCATTGCTGATGTCCTATGGATCTTGGTTGAAAGCAGAGAGTATCAGAAAGATGTTTACCTGTGCTTTATTGACTACACAAAGGCTTTCAATTGTGTGGATCATGACAAGCTATGGACAACAAATGCGAAGTATGAGTATTCCAGAACACTTAATTGTACTCATGAGGAATCTGTACCTGGACCAAGAAGCGGTTGTTCAAACAGAACATGGGAACACTGAATGTTTTAAAATTAAGAAAGGTGTGCAACAAGGTTGTATTCTTTCACCATACTTATTCAAATGGTATGCTGAGCAAATAATCCAAGAAGCTGGGTTCTATGAAGAAAAACATGGCATCAGGATTGGCGGAAGACTCATGAACAACCTGCTATATGCAGATGATACAACCTTGCTTGCTGAAACTGAAGAGAACTTAAAATATTTACTGATGAAGATCAAAGAGCACAGCCTTTGGTATGGATTACATCTCAATGTCAAGAAAACAAAAATCTTCACCACTATACCAATAAACAACATTCTTATCAACGGAGAAAAGGTTGAAGTTGTCAAGGATTTCATTCCTCTTGGATCAATTACCAACACTCACGGAAGCAGCAGTTAAGAGATCAGATGACGTATTGCATTAGGCAAATCTGCTGCACAGGAACTTTTTAAAGTATTGAAGAGCAAAGATGTCACCTTGAGGACTCAGGTGCGCCTGACCCAAGCCATGGTATTTTCAATAACCTCATATGGATGCGAAAGCTGGACAGTGA
>NW_006411887.1:9184-9864 GCF_000296735.1 Chrysochloris asiatica
TGCTGTGCATTGGGTCGCTATGAGTCAGTTCCGACTTGATGGCACCTGACAACAACAACAACAACAACAACATCTATCTTCTATCTACTATCAATCTTTTATCTACTGTCTATCTATATAGCTATCTATCTACCTATCTGAAAGCCCTGGCTAATTGGTTAAGTGTTGGGCTATTAACAAAGGGTTGGCAGTTCAAATCCACCAAGCCATCTGAGGCAGAAAGGTGAGGCTTTCTGCATCTGTAAAAATTCAGTCTCAGAAACCTTATAATGGGTCACTAAGAGTTGAGTTTGAGTTGATGGCATACAACAACAGCAACTGTATGTGTGTGTGTGTTATGGAGGATGGGAACTATGACTTATAATGTGAGCCAATTCCTCATATGCAGGAATTAATTAAACTTCAGATTAGATAAAACTTAGGATAGACTAGGTTTCATTCCAGGTTCAATAGTTGGTGATAACCTTAGAAATAAAGTTACATTTTGAGTGATAAATTAAAGAAATTAAAATAATGGATAAGATTAATAATTGATAAAAACTTAAATGTAAAAATTCTCTCCGGTTAAGCTTGAAGAAGGAACAGTAGTTGGAAAATATGGCCTTAGTGATAGAAATGAGGCTTGTTGTTGTTAAGTGCCATCAAGTCGGTTCCGACCCATAGCGACCCTGTATAGGGTT
>NW_006411888.1:0-9795 GCF_000296735.1 Chrysochloris asiatica
AGGCAGAGATGATGATGTGGAGAGATGGAGCAGCTGGGGACTTTAGACCCAGAGAGGGAGAGGGGCTGTATGCTGATGACTGGGGAGGCAGGACTGGCCAGGCTTGTAGGATATACCCTTTGGTTGGTCGATGATGCATGGAGAGGATTGTAACCATTACAATGAAACGATATATGATAGGATGAATGTAAAATTAATGTTCTCCCATGTAAAGTATCACATAATTCACAATAAAACATTAAAAAAAAAAAAAAGTATACCAAAATGAGCTAGCTCAAGGAATTTATATTCCCGTAAGTCTTTTAAAGCAAGATTGAAGCCAATGAAGATGATTTTAAGAATGAATTGTAACCAGGTACAATCCTGGGATTTATCAATATGATCAAGGGAGCAAAATCTAATCACAACAGTGGCTTTGAAGGAGATCTGTTGGGCCAGTTAAATTCAAGGCAGAAAGGTCAACTCACATTTACAGAGAAGTTTTCACAGGATTCTAAAGGGATAAGCCTGATAGATTTTCTCAAAGAATATAGGTCAATCGCAGTGGTTTATTAGGAAGAAGTTTAAAGAAAACTGCAAAGGTGAGGAAAATTGTGTCAAGTAATTTTTCCCCCATCACAACAATGCAACCTGCTTATTCTTTAAGTGTAGCAAGAGCTGTCCTATGAAAAATTTCATTGAGAAACCTTATTTTATCTATCACACAGTCCTTATCTTCGTCAAATTTATTTTTGTCCCTGAAACTCAAAGAACATTTTTTAAAAAGGAGTGTGATTTGAGTGACTCGAAGATGTCAAAACTGTTCTTTTAGATGTGATGTAAATCAAAGAGCACAGAATTCTACAGAGGACTAGAGAGATGGAAAGACCACCTTAAGAAGTATCTAGACTTAGAAATGGAGAAACCAGTTTCGCATTTTTATCTCTTTGTTTATTAAATGTTCCTATGATTTTGTGTGGAGCTGTGAATTAATGCACTGGACTGCAAGGTTGGTTGAAACATCAAGGTCATCAGTTCAAGCTCACAAGCCGCTCCTTGGAAACCTTATGCAGGGTCCCTATGCGTCAGAACCGACTTGACAGTATTTAACAACAACAACAATATGATTTTGTAGCAATACTTTTTTACTTACCCTCATATGTTGCTTTATTTCCCATTACCTGACTGATAAGTTCCTACAGATATTTTACGTTGTTATTCTAGCAGCACGCCATGTTCAGTATCCTTTTCTACATGGTTTAGAATTGGTTAAATTATCCTGCGCTTATAAATAAACCCGGAATCCTAGCGACTAAATATTTCTTACTGATGAAAACTTGGTGTGGGTCCAGCAAAACTCTAGAGCATCTCTCTTCCAAGGGTGACTTAGAGATCCAGCCAACTTGCATCTTACGGCAATTTTAACAACTAGTGCCTTTTAGGGGCTATTGTTGTTGTTGTTATGTGCCATCGAGTTGGTTCCGACCCATAGCGACCCTGTACAGGGTTTCCGAGGGTGTAAATCTTTATGGGAGTAGAAAGCCTCATCTTTCTCCCGCGGGAACCGCTGACCTTAAGGTTCGCAGCCCAATTCGTAACCACTATGTTACCAGAGCTCCTTTAGGGGCTATAGCAGGGGAAAACTACTAGAGTGTCCCCAAGAATTTTTACTTTCTCAGTCTGGAAGGGATACTGGTCCCTTTTGCTCTTTAGCCAGAATGAAAACATAACATAACTCAACAGGGGGAATGTAGCTTTTTGTGTGCCCAAGAGAGAACTCATTCTTGGTGGCCACTAGTGATATCTATCATATTCAGTTTTTTAAAAAGAATTTAAGCTGGTTTGAATTAAAGCTCCAGTATCAAATCTGATCCCAAGAGTATCTTTCTACCTCCTGACTGGGGACTTGGTGGAAGAGAAGAAGCATGGTCAGCTGTGTTGTTGTTAGGTGCCATCAAGTCGGTATGGACTTATAGCTACCATATGCACAACAGAATGTAACACTGCCCGGTCAGTCCTGAGCTAACCTCACAATTGTTGCTACACTTGAGCCCATTGATGCTGCCACTTGGCCAATCCATCTCACTGGGAGTTTCCTCTTTTGCTCTGACACTCCACCTTACCAAACATGATATCCCTCTCCAGCGACTGGCTCCTTCTGACAATATGTCCAAAGTATGAGAGATGAAGCTTGGTCATCCTGACCTACAAGGAGCACTCTGGCTGCACGTCTTCCAACACGTATCTGTTTGTTCTTTTGGCAGCCCATGGAACTTTTAATATTCTCCTCCAACACCATAACTCAAAAGCATCAATTCTTCTATGAACTTCCTTATTCACTGTCCAACTTTCACATGCATAAGAGGTTATTGAAAATATCATGGCTTGAGTTTGGCACACCTTAGTCCTCAAGCTCACATCTTTGCTCTTCAACTCTTTAAAAAGGTCTTGTGCAGCAGATTTGCCTAATGCAATATGTCATTTGATTTCTTGGCTGCTGCTTCCATGAGTATTGATCCAAGAAAAATGAAGTCTTTGACAACTTCAATCTTATCTCCATTGATAAGAATGTTGTTTATTGGTCCAGTGATGAGGATTTTTGTTTTCTTTACATTGAGATGTAATCCATACCAAAGGCTGTGTGCTCTTTGGTCTTCAACAGTAAATGTTTTAAGTCCTTTTCACTTTTAGCAAGCAAGGTTGTATCATCTGCATATCACAGGTTATAACTGAGTCTTCCTCCAATCCTGATGCCATGTTTTTCTTCATAGAACCCAGCTTCTCAGATTATGTGCTCAGCATACAGGTTGAATAAGGATGGTGAAAGAATACAACCCTGTCACACACCGTTCCTAATTTTAAACCATTCAGTGTTCCCATGTTCTGTTCGAACAATTGCCTATTGGTCAATGTACAGGTTCCTCATGAGCACAATTAAATGTTCTGGAACACTCATACTTCACAATGTGGTCCATAGATTGTCATGATCCACATAATTGAAGGCCTTTGCATAGTCAATAAAGCACAGGTAAACATCTTTCTGGTATTCTCTGCTTTCAGACACGATCCATCTGACATCAGCGATGATATCCCTCATACTACACCCTCTTCTAAATCTAGTTCGAACCTCTGGAAGTTCTCTGTCAATGTATGGTTGTAGCTGTTTCTGTATTACCTTTAGTAAAACTTTACTCGTATGGGATATCAAAGATATTGTTCGAAGATTTCTGCATTCTGTTGGGTCACCTCTCTTTGGAATGGACACAAATACAGATCTCTTCCAATCAGCTGGCCAAATAGTTGTCTTCCACCACTCAGTTTGTTGTACTGTGGTGGCTTGTGAGTTGCTGTGGTTCTGGAAGCTATGTCACGGGTATTTTAAATACCAGCAAGGTATTTAAATACAGCTGTGTTATTTTTCCTTATATCGTTGTTGTTAAGTGCTGTTGAGTTGGTTCTTACCCATAGTCACCCTGTTTAGGGTTTCCAAGGAGCAGCTGGTGAACTTGAATTCAGGCTGACCTTGCAGTTCAAACCCACTTTGCAGTCCAATACACTAACCCACAGCACCACACCCTGAAGTAGAGAAATTATGTAGTCTTTTTGGAGAATGCATTCTTCTGGGTTCCAAATTCTCCCTTTTGTAGGAACAATAGGGAAAATAGAAGAAATGGGACAGGAACTATGTGTCCATTGGTGGTATGACATGCCTTACCCTTACTCAGACTGGATACTCTGTGAATGGTCTACTTCAGTGGGACCTTCAAAAAGGTGGTGCATGTAGTTTCTTGGTGTTATTTTTGCATTATTCTGCCTCTGCCCTGGTGCAGTGCTGTAGGATAATGCACTGGACTACAAAGTCTGCTTGAATGGCAGCGTTGGTTGTTCAAAACCACCAGATCCTAGACAGAGTTGCTATGAATCAGAACCGACTTAACAGCACTTAACAACAACAGTCCAACTGAAGCTCCCTTTGGCCCACTCCCTTCTCTGGGTTGGTCACTTCAATGTTTCATCTTGTTGTTGTTGTGTGCCGTGGAGTTGGTTCTGACTCATAGTGACCCTACACAGGGTTTCTGAGGCTGTAAATCTTTATGGGAGCAGACCGCCTCATCTTTCTCCCACGGAACCGCTGGTAGTTTCAATGCGGCTCGCAGCTCGATTCGTAACCACTACGCTACCAGAGCTCCTTAATGTTTCATCTAATGGCCACTTAGTCTGCTTCCTTCCCTGTCCTTGATGCTTCTTCATGTAGAGCATGGGGCTTGCTTAGGCACTCTGCATGGCTTCTATCTAACTGTATCAGAGAACTTGGTGCCATCTTACCATAGTCCCTTTCTGACTGGTTCATACCCCACCCCTCAAAGTTTTTGTCATCAGATATCTATCTTCATGTGAGTATCAGGCATTATACTTGATGGTCATTAATTTAGTCTCTTAAACTATGAAGTAGCATTTCAAAGTCTACCAGACCCCCGGCAGTGGTAAGATTCAACGTGGGCATAGAGGTTTTGGAGTTCAGCTATTGCACAACCAGACAATGAGATTCCAACCTTCCCTTCTAAAAGGCAAACCCAAATGTTTGAGTATTGTTTGCTCAGAACATCTTTCTTGCTTTGTCTTGATGTGGGACAAAAACTCCTTTCCAGTGTTTCTTGAGAAAAAAAGGGGAAAACCAATGATTTCCTTTTTTCTTCGCAATGTATTTGAATAAACAAAATGGACATACACAATCATTCAATGCATTACAGAGTTAGATGTGTTCATAAGTCCTTCCTTTATAGTACTGTCACTAAAATACTGCAGAAATTCAGAGGAACAAAGCAATTAAGGAGAAAAAATAGAATTCGTCTACATGGGCTTCTGAGAGGTATTCATTGAATTATTGTACTGTGCTAGCACATTATTTCATTATATCCTCAAAGCAATCTGATTAGCAAGATGACTTCATGATTCCCACCCCACGCCACCCTTTACACACACACACACACACACACACACATATACACACATGTAAAGAAGTACTCAGACTCACGTCACCCCAGTGAAGTCCATGTGAGTAAGTCTCTGGAAGTACTGACTCTATGAATCTACACTTGGAAGAACATGACTTGACAAATCAGAGGGGAGACAGCATTCTATGGAAAGAACCTCTAAAGAATGGTGTAAATACTCTGTGGGCAAGGATTTCCTTGTCTGAGAAGTCCCTAGGTGTTACAAACAATTAAGTTAACATGTTGGCTGCTAACCAATGGCACTTCAGAATGAAGGCCTGATGATCTACTTCTGAAAACTCAGCCACTGAAAACCCATGGAGCACAGTTGTATTCTGACCCATGTGGGTCATCTCGAGTGAAAAAAAGACTAGATAGCAATTGTTTTAATTTGGGTTTGTTTTTCTTTTTCCTTCCTGATGTTCACTGGGGGAAAAAATAAAAACAAACAAAAAAATCACAATCATCTTCCGTGGTTGTGATGTGCCGCGGAATCAGTTCTGACTAATAGCGACCCTGTATAGGGTTTCGAAGGCTATAAATCTTTACGGAAGCAGAAAGCCTCATCGTTTCCCGACAGAACAGCTGGTAGTTTTGAACTTCTGATCTTGTGATTAGCAGCCCAACTCATACCCACTATACTACCAGAGTAAAAATGAAGTCAAGCAACATTATATGTAAATGAATGTTTGTATTGAGGATGAGGTCTTTTCTTTTCCACCTTCAAAGAGTTAACATCAGTATAAAAACTAGTCAGTTCTGACTCGTAGTGATCCTGTCCTACAGGGTCGAACTTCTCCTTAGAGTTTCAAAGACAGTGCATTTTCATGGAAGCCACCTCATCTTTCTTCCACGTATTGGCTAACAGGTTTGTGCCACCAATCTTATGGTTAGCAGCCTAACACCTAAGCAATTCTGCCACCAGGGCTCCCACATCAGTAAGAGCATGTAAAAAGAATGGATATTTTTACCTGATTTCAACAACCTTATGGAGTAAGAGTGGGAGAAGTTAGCTTGGTGGCCATGACTTAAAATCACCCAAACTTCACCTGGGAAGCGCCATTGCACGAATGAGTCTCTCTTCTGTGCCTACATTTAATTCTACCGGAATCATTTCTTCTTCTATTTATTTTTTTGTTTTTCTAAATTGAGCCAAAAACCTGTGTCAGGTTAACCTTAATTCCCATAATCACTTGGACCTAGCTCATTGAAAAAGTATTGCTAAGCCCTCATGGAAATGACATTAAAGTAGGCAAAAGAAAAATGTGCCCACAACTGTTTTGGTCATTAACCAAGTGAAACTGGAATAAATGTTCTTCTGGGAAAAACAGCAGGCAATATTAAAAAGATTAGGGAGCAGCAGGCAATAGATGCTATCTAACCAAGATGCCAATTCTAAAATTCTAAGTTTGCATTTTGAGGCTAGAAGCAATAGGGTAGGGTCACCTGAGAAAAGTATCATAGAATTATTGACATTTCAAATAGGATAGGATTTAAAATAAATTTAAAACATCTTCCTCACATGGTAAAAGCTATTTCAAAGAAATGATTTGTCTGTGGATTTCTAGTAGTGTACATGACTCCCAGAACTGTTCTTCTTGAAAAGAAATCATTGATTTTATTTCTTCAAGGTTTCAGAGCATTAATCCAAGTTATCATCAGTCATTTATCTTGTAAATGCATTCTCACAACTAGATTCTAGATGTTTTAATTTATATAATTTCTGAATGTCACTTGTGTTAACTTAATATTTTTGTACATCTCGCTGCTATCAAAAATTTTCCATATGTTTTTCCATGATGCATTTAGATTTCAAATGCTACATTCAGACATGCCTCATTTCATTATAACAAATATGAAATATTTCCTCCATGTATCTTCATGGGTGAGTGTTTATCTCTCTTTCCTTTTAAACATCTATTTGTTCCACTTGTATGGTCTCTTTTACTTCATAGCTTATATTTATGTTTAAAATATATATGGTTTTATATTTACATACAGACTCATAATTCTATATGTTGGAAAACAGTGCATCTAAGAAAATTTGACCGGACATTTCAATGAATGCATTTTGAATTATATATTTTGTTCTGCTTAAAAAGTGGACAAAGCAGGTCTTCTGTTTATATGAGTTACAATTTCATTTTCAATCTCACTGTGTAAGGAACAAGGTTTTTTCTTAGCTCACAGATAGATGGGCCAAGAACACTGAAGATTTAGAGCTTTTATTAATATGAAATGCATCCTCATTATTGAAATACATAATTACATTTGTATAAGAAAAAGGAAACTTTAATTTCCCCTCACTTGCTTTCTCCCTCTGTGGTAGGCAGAATCATAACGTCTAGAGGCGTCCACGTAATCCCCAGATTCTATGAATATGCTTCCTTATGTGGTTAAAGGGACTTTGCAGATGTGATTAAATTTAGAATCTTGAAATGAAGGAGATTATACTGGATTGTAGGCGTTCCTGGTTGGCACGGATGGTTCAGCACTTGACTACTAACTGAAAGGCTGGAGTTCAAACCCTCCCAGAGGTGCCTTGGAAGTAAGACCTGGTGATCTATTTCCAAAAGGTGCAAGCCCAAACTCACTGCCATCGAGCCGATTCCTGATTCTGACTCATGTTGTTGATGTTAAGTGCCGTGGAGTCGTTTCCTACTTATAACAACCCTATATAGGCTTTCCGAGGAGCTTCCGGTGAGTTTGAACCACCTACCTTGTGGTTCAAACTGAACGTGCAGTAGCGCCACACCAGAATCTTATATTGAAAACCCTATGTAGTGCAGTTCCACTCTGTAACACAAGGGGTCACCATGACTTAGAACTGATTGGATTCTGAATAACAACAACATACCGGATTATCTGGATGGGCCCAGAGTAATTACAAATGTCCTTAAAAGTGGAAGGAAGAAGCAGAAGACAATGTCAGTGATGAAACATGAAAAGTACTATGGGTTTCCACTAGAAATTGGGAAAGGTAAGGAAACAGATTCTCCCAGACGGTCCTGCAGTGCCTTGATTTTAGGGCAACGAGACTCATTTAGTCCTTCAAATCTACAGAAGTGTTAAGACTCCAAGTTTGTGCTGTTTTAAATAATTAAATCTATGGTAATTTGTTATGATACAAATAGAAAGTGAATACATTCCCTCTTCCTTTTTCTTCAAACAAATTTCATTAAGCATATACCATACTAACTTGGAGTCTTGATGTGGCACTGTAGGATAAACATTAGACCTCAAGGTTGATATGAACCTCAATGTTGGCTGTTCAATCCCACCAGCTGCTCCTCAGGAAATCCTATATAGATGATTTAAAGCCAAAACTATTAAAACAGGCTCATTGAGTCTTAACAACAGCAACATACTACAAAAAACAAACCTACGGCTGTTAGTGGATTCCAATTCACGGTGACCTTAGAGACCAGAGTTGAAGTGTCCCATGGGGTTTCCATGGCTGTAAATCTTCACAAAAGCAGACTGCCATGTCGTTTTCCCGTGGAGTGGCTGGTGAGTTCAAACGGCTGACATTTTGGTTAGCAGCCAAGTGCATTAACCCTGTACTACACACTAAACCAAACAAAACATAAAACCTACAGTCATCCATTCGATTCTGACTCATAGCGACCCTGTTTCCGGGACTATAAATCTTTATGGGAACAGAAAGCCTCATCTTTCTCCCGTGGAGCAGCTGTTGAATTTGAACTGCTGACCTTGTGGTTAGCAGTCCAGTGCTAACTCTACTAGGCCCTGTAAATTACAAGAAAAATATATTAGAAGATGGAAAGTATTACTGTTCTTTTTCTACTTTAAAATTTTCTAGTCAAGAAAATGGTAAGCTCTGTTTCCTTTACAATTCACACTAAAACAAAAGAAAATGAGAAAAACAAACGCAAATTCATAGTACCTAACGAATATGTACATAAGGGCTACTAAGGTTGTTAAAGGTCAAATTGGAATACAAGTTGAAGCTGAGAAAAGACACCTCTATGGCAGTCCTGGCATGGAGCTGTGGTCTAATGCGTCAGACTGCAACGTCATTTAACGTTGGTGGTTCAAGCTCAACAGCTGCTCCTTGGAAACCCTATACAGGATTGCTATGGGTTGGAATCTACTTGACAGCACTTAACAACAACAATGGTAGTACAGTACAGTTCTGCAAAGCAGATGGCTCACATTTGAGTGGATCTTTTAAAAATCTGAGTTATAATTTTTATGTTTAATAACAAGAAGGGGGATTATCAGCTGGAAGTGAAAAGTTCCCATGATCAAGTTTGTTACCAAAGAGTCAGGACTGATGAGGAATCACAGAGACACCCCATATTTGTAGAAAGCATTTTTTTCTGTGCTGTGCACTGGGACCCTGTATTGGGAAGAGTTCTGAGGCTGCTGCCATTCTGTGCTCCAACAGGAGGAAAACACAGACCTGTTTCACAAAGGCCTTAGGGAAGATGTCATGAGACAAAACAAGGAAATGAGTTAGCAGAAAAATAAATAGAAGGGGAAACCAAAATCACAAAAATAAAGGCCACAATGAGAAGTGCAAAGGGGAAAAGATCTTGTTGTACAGCACAACAGTGGACACAGGAGATAGAATAAGAAAAAATAAATGTAAAAGAACAAAGAGTTGGAGGAACAAACAAGATGGCGGATTGGGTGGATGTATAGCAGAGAGCTCCGCCAACAACAACACAGAATATCCGACCAAGCAGGCTCAGGGGATGCTCCCAGAACTCTGAACCACATATAAAGGAATACTTAGAAGGTTGGAAGGCTCACAGCTGGGGGAATTTGTGGCAGAAGCAAGAAATCTATTGCTTTC
>NW_006411889.1:0-1265 GCF_000296735.1 Chrysochloris asiatica
AACAACAACAACAACAACAGTGAATTTATTTGATATGTTTTTTCTATCCAAAGTCTTTTTGACTCCCACCAAATTATTGGGTGTTGTTGCTGATAAGTGTTTTGGAGTCAGTTCTGACTCATAGCAATTCTGTATAGGGTAGTCAAGCAATCGCTGGTGGTTTTGAATCACCTAACTGTGGCTAACCATCCAGGGTTTATCCTATATCACAACACCGGAACTCCAATCATTGAGTTGTCGTTATGTGCCATTGAGTCATTTCTGACCTGAAATCATCCGGTATAGGTTTCCGAGGAGTGGCTGGTGAGCTTGAGCCACCAACTTTGAAGTTAAAAACAACTTTGCAGTCAATGCATTTACTCACAGTGCCACAACAGAACTCCAATCATTGGGTGGGACCATGACAATAGCATGCACAGAACTCTAATGTTGGAATTGCTCAGTTTTGTGATCCTGCTAGGTTTAAAATAAGCCATCTCAGAAGCAGGAACAAAGAATCCCAGGACCATAAAGAAAGAAATGCTATGAGCAGAGACAGGCAGTGGCAATAGAGGCAGCAGCATGGAATGCAGGGCTCACTGGACCAAGGACTGATGGAGGCTGAGCTCCACAGGGCAGGAAGTTAACTTGCAGAATGTGTCTTTTGGGCATTTGTAAACATAGATAAAGGAGCTTTCTAATATTTATCCAAGCAGGGTAGAGGTCAAGGAGCCACATGGCTGAAAGACCAAAGATGAGAGGGAGGTGTGTCTACAGTACAGCAGAAAAGGGGCATTCCTGACTGGGTAATTGCAGCATCCTAAGTTGTTTCTGATCCTCAATCTTACCTTGTTCATTTCCTTACTAAAGCCCATAATCATGAATATTGTCTTTGAGTTCTGTGTGGCCAAGCAATGGATTATCAAATCTAGCAGAGAAAGTCGAATGTCATAGGAGTGATGGTTGGTTTCAGAATAGGGAAAAGAAGGTTATAAGGTAGAGGTATGTCTGACCTTTGATACATAGGAATCAGCCTAGGACTAAATTTGAATGTGATTCTCCTACTCCCTTGTGAAGCCAAAGGAAGTGAGGCTTGGCCCCTATGCTGTTCTTTCACTAAGTAACATGTATTTCAACTATTATTACTATTAAAATATTAATAGAAATATTAAAATCTCTTCCTCAAATTAAAACATAACAAAGACAACCTTGCTCACTGAAAGTGCAGAGGATTTGAAGTACTCCTTGCTGAAGGTTAATGACTACAACCTTTAGTAATGTATTGA
>NW_006411889.1:2275-3258 GCF_000296735.1 Chrysochloris asiatica
AAAAAAAAAAAAAAACCAACATGAAAGAAAGCAAAAGGTTTAAACAAACAAACAAGCAAAAGCAGTTACCAAACAACTGATATGGTGCAGCTATTGGGTATATGGATATGGAAAAAAGAATTGGAGATGAAAAAAATTACTAGTAGCTGGCTAGATAGTTATAGCAAATATAAGCCCTTAGTTTACAAAGAAAGTGTGTATTTGCTGATATCATTATGAGAGTTAGGATTTAGGGCATCTGAATGAGTCATGCCTCAGGAAAAGAGATGTGTGAGAGGATTTCAAAAAAGTTTCCTAGAAAACTTCCAATTTTTTTCCACTAGCTTTTTTGAAGACTCCTCCTATATGAACCTTAGAAGCCTAAATCTGATACTCATTGGACTCATTGCTTAAACCAGCTTAGTGTTAGATTCAGCTTTTGCAATGTTATTAATATAGTTCTCTTTCTGTCATTAAAATTGTTTGCTCAATAAATACTTATTGATCATATACTATGTGGCATACATACTATGGACTTCTCCCAAGAATAAGACAGAGATATACCAAGAGGGTATTTAACATGGAATTTACCAGTTAAGTGGAAAAAATAAAATTGGAACCTTTATTTACAAGTAGAGTGACTGCTAGGGAGATGAAATAGAGAGTGTCATCGTAGCACATGGCAAAATATTCTGTTTTATGGAGGGTCAATCTGAGTCAGAAGTGACTTTATGACACCTTTCAACAAAAACAGCTTAGCAGACAACTGGGAGAATTACTTTAGTCGAGGATTAGGACTGTAGTGATTAAAGTACATGGCATGACCCATTAAAACTATACATGGATATTGGTATTTCTTGTTTTTTTGAGATAAAAAAGACACTGCTGAGTTTGAAAGCTTTTGATGGAACCACATTCACAGATCCATAATTCAACTAATCCACAGAGGAAAGCTTTAATAGAACAAAGCAATTTCTAACTGTTCATCTTTAATTGAAAAAAAA
>NW_006411889.1:6483-7257 GCF_000296735.1 Chrysochloris asiatica
ATCAGCTGTTCCACAGTTAAAAGAAGAGGCTTTCTGCTCGCATAAGTATTCACAGCCTTGGAAACCCTATACAGGGTCTCTATGAGTTGGAACCAACTCCATGGCATACCACCACCACCACCACCACCAGACTTAGAAAAGTCTAGGAAGAGGGAATAGGCCGTTCTGAGGGATTAGCTAGTGAAAACCTATGACTATCTGCTAAACATTGTCTGACAAAGTACTGTAAGATGAGCCCCTCGGACTGGCATGCACTCAACAAGTGCTGCCCTTCAATGTAGTCGCTTTTGTTGTTGTAAAGTGCCATCGAACCAATCCTGACTCATAGTGACCTTGCAAAGGGTTTCCAAGACTGCAAATCTATTGGGTAGAAGAATGTCTCATCTTTCTTATGAGGAATGCTGGTAGTCTCAAACAAGTAATTTTTTGGTTCACAATTCAGTGCCTATCCTAAAGAACCATCGGATGCAACAAAGCTTACAGAACCCTCATTTTCTGATAGGGCAGAACTCTAAATGAGAAGAAACAGCTGCTGTTGTTGTTAGGTGCCGTTGAGTATGTTCCAAGTCATATAGACCTTAGACACAACAGAATGAAACACTGCCCACTCCTGTACAATCCTCACCATCATTGTTAAACTCTAGCCCATTGCTGCCACTGTGCCAATGCATCTCACAAAGGTCTTCCTCTTTTTCACTGACCCTAGTCCTTCTCCATGGAGTGGTCTCTCCTGATAATATGTCCAAAGTATGAGATATGAAGTCTTGCTATGTT
>NW_006411889.1:8552-9692 GCF_000296735.1 Chrysochloris asiatica
CAGAGGTTCAAGTTGGATTCAGATAAGGACATGGAACAGGATGCTAATGTCAGATGGATCTTGACTGAAAGCAGAGAATACTACAAAGATGTCTACCTGTGCTTTATTGACTAGGCAAAGGTTTTCAACTGTATGGATCATGACAGGCCATGGATAAAATTGCAGAGAAAGGGTATTCCAGAACACTTAATAGAGCTCATAAGGAACCTGTCGATAGTGTTCATTTAAACAGAAAAAGGGGATACTGAAAGGTTTAAAATCAGGACAGGTGTTCACCAGGTTTGAATCCATTCAACATACTTATTCAATCTGTATGCCGATCAAATGTCTGAGAAGCTGGATTATATGAAGAGAAGAAAATGGCATCTGGACTGGCAGAAGACTCATTAACAGCCTACGATATGCAGATGATACAACCTTGCTTGCTGAAAGAAAAGAAGACTTAAAATATTTATTGATGAAGATTAAAGACAAGAGCCTTCATTATGAGTTGTACTCCAATGTAAACAGTGGAAGCCCCAAATAATGAGCTTGAAGATATAGCTCCCAATGCAAGTATGCTAGAAGACAAAAAGAAAAAGAAGAAAAAAATATCTGAAGAAAATACCAAGATTTTTGTGAGACACCATAAAAAAGAATGACTTACTGGTAATTGGAATTCTAGAACAGGAAGAGAGAATGAAAAGAAAAGGAAACTTGTTAGATAAAACCTTCCGTACTATAATGAAAGAAAAGAATATAGCCATTCAAGAAGCTCAGTAAATCCAAAACAAGATAGACCGCAAAGAAAAATCACCCAAAGATATCATAATCAAACACTCCAAAGCCGAAGACAAGGAATGAATCCTGAGAGAAACTTGGAAAAACCAAAATGTTCCCAAAAGCTGAGAACCAATAAAACTAAGTTCTAATTTCTTAGCATAAATCATGCAGACAAACAGGCAATGGGATGACAATATAAAACTGAAAAGAAAAAAAATGTCAACTAAGAATTATATACTCAACAAAACTGCCTCTCAAATATGATGTTGAAATTAAGACACTTACAGAAAAACAGAAATTAAAGATATTTGTAATAAACAGACGAAATTTACAAAAAATACTAAAGGGAGTTCTTTGGACTCAGAACCAACAACAACA
>NW_006411890.1:0-1298 GCF_000296735.1 Chrysochloris asiatica
TAATACTTTTTATGAAGCAAGTATAACCCTTATACCAAAACCAGGGAAGGACATCACTAAGAAAGAAAACTACAGACCAATATACCTCATGAACATAGATGCAAAAATTCTCAACAAAATTCTAGCCAACAGAATTCAGCAACACATCAAAAAGATAATACATCATGATCAAGTGGGATTCATATCAAGGATGCAAGGATGGTTCACATTATAAAAATGATCAACGTTATCCACCATATAAATAAGAAAAAAGAAAAGATGGCCAAACTTCGTCTCTCTTACTTTGGACATATTGTCAGGAGGGAGCAGTCCCTGGAGAAGGATGTCATGTTTGGTAAGGTGAAGGATCAGAGAAAAAGATGAAGACCGCCAACCAGATGGATTGGCCAAGTGGCAGCATTGATGGACTCAAGCATAGCAACAGTACTGAGGTTGGTCCAGGATCGGGTAGTGTTTCATTCTGCTGTGCTTATGGTTACAATGGGTCGGAATTGACTCGAAGGCACCTAACAACAACAACAACAAAT
Source organism: Chrysochloris asiatica (assembly GCF_000296735.1). Classification (NCBI taxonomy): domain Eukaryota; kingdom Metazoa; phylum Chordata; class Mammalia; order Afrosoricida; family Chrysochloridae; genus Chrysochloris; species Chrysochloris asiatica. The sequence continues at coordinate 528 of NW_006411890.1, forward strand.
GGTTATAATAAACATTTTTTGCATATATCTTATACTTCTTTTTCTCTGATAAGGGTCTAAGTGATAAATACAGGATGATTATTTACTAATTATTAAAATAAATATATTTGTGTATTCTCTTTAATAGTATTTTTTAAGTTAATCACAAAAAATATAATGCAAAAAGGAATATCTGTTTATAGTTTTTGTTGTTGAGAGCTGTTGAGTCATTTACAACACATACTGATACTGTATAGGATTTCTGAGGAACAGCTAATGAGTTTTGAACCACAGACCTATGGTTTAAATGATCTTTCAGTCCATTGCTTATCCTACAGTGCCACACCACACCAGGACTCCATCCCTATATACATGCATTCTCAATTTTTTCTTCATGCTACTATTTGCTATTTCTTTCAATACTGAATGTGAGGTTCCAATGTCATTAGCGTATTTTAAATGATGTTGAGAAGGAAAATGATACACTTGTTCTTTCTAATTGCAACACATTTGTCATCAGTGTTTATAAAACTTTTCTTTCATCTCTTTTTATCTTTCAAATAGAAGCATTTTAAATGTAGTAAATCTCAATTTACATTTTTTAAAATTGAACAGCAATGTAAAGCATCCTTATTTATTTTCTTTCTTAAATGACTTGAGTCACAATACTTGGATGAGATATTTATCGTAGTATTCACCTGTCTTCTTAAATAATCAATTATCTTCAATATGGTCCAAATTTCACGGGAAAGCAGTAATAATAAAAAATACTGAGAATATTTTAAATATATA
>NW_006411890.1:7028-9893 GCF_000296735.1 Chrysochloris asiatica
TTATCAATTTCTTCTAAGTTTTCATGTTTCCTTGTTCTGCTTGGATGCTCATTTTAATAATAAGTTGTTTCTAACTTTGCATTGCTGTTGCCTCTAATTATCAGAACATCTTAATTGTATGTTTGATCAATTTCAGACTCAAGAAGTTGGTAGAATTTTTCAATTTCATCATCACTGTCTTTAGTGGTTAGTAAATAAATTTGAATAATTGTGGTTTTAACTGTCTATATTGTAGGCATATGATTATTATTCAATGACAGACAGCATTGTACTTTAAGGCAGATCTTAATATGTTATTTTTGATGATGAGTGGGACAACATTCATTTTCAATATGTCATTTCTAGCATAGTTAATCCTGTAATTGTCAGATTCAAAATGGCCAATACCAGTCCATTACTGCTCACTAATGCCTAGAATATTGATTTTTATGTTTTCCATTTTATTTTTGACAATTTCCAATTTTATTAAATTCATAATTTGTACATTCCATAATCTAATTATTAATGGATATTTACAACTGTTTCTCTTCATTTTGATTTGTGCCCCATCAGAAAATGAAGGTTCCGAAAGCTTTACTCCTTCATGGTCAACTCTACTTTGGGGAGGCAACACTTCTCCAATTGTATTTTGAGAGTCTTCCAGCCATTGGTACTATATCTGACAATATTCTGGTGTTCTTCACCATGTTTCATTATTCAATATTCTAGTGCTGACAGTGTTTCACTGATATTCCACTGTTTTCAATGACTAAATATTTGGTGGTAGTATGTCTCTCCTTCTTCTTAGTCTGTCTTCATCTGAAAGCTCAGGTAAATTTTTTCCACTGTGTGTGACTCTTCTGGTACTAAAAATACCCTGGTATAGAATCCAGAATCACAGCAACCACAATAGTTTGATAAACTGACTGAAGAGTGATGGAATTTAAGTAGGTAACCAGCTAAAAATTAAATGGAAATTTTGTTATGGGGTTTAATGACTTGTTGTTAATCAGATCAATTTCAGATTTAAGTTTTTTGAAATATAAAGACTGGTCATTGAGCCAGAAAGTAATAAATTAAAGTCTAAATGAGAGTTCCCAACCAGTTTCATTAAAAAAAGGAAAACTTCTGGAGGAAAGCTATTATGTGAGACGTCAATGTTTCTGAAATACAGTATTTCATATAGAATATAGTGATCATAGCAAAGCAACATTTTACAATTATAACAATAGAAATAATCAGGTATATGAAAATTTTGAAATAAAATGATCATTTTTCCATCACTTACTCCAGATTGTTCAGAGAAAATACTGCTTTTTGCATGTGATTAATATAGAGTGTAATGTCACTACTATAGTAAGGAATATAGATACAGAAATCAGTATTAATATGACACAAATATCTCCTGAGGTTTTTAGTGTAATGAATCAAGGATTGACAATATCTTTGTAAGTCAAGTTAAATTAAATTAGAATTAGAATAGGCTGAAAAATTAGGGAACATTATAGGACTTCCAGTATTAATATTATATGAGATCAATTCATAATTCACACATGAAATAGAACTAACATTTAGAGACATAGGAAAGGACATTTTCAACACTCATATCAGTTTGTCATACTGTTGTAGCTTGCATGTTGTTGTGATTCTGGAAAAAATGTCACTGGTGTTTGAAATACCAGCACAGTCACCCATGGTGGAAAGGTGTCAGCAGAGCTTCCTAACTAAGAATAAACTAGATAGAGAAATAAACAGTCCATGTCTAAATAATTAGCCCCTGAAAACCTTTTAAACAGGAGTGAAAAGTAGCTTGATGTAGTGCCAGAAGATGAATGCCTCAGAATGGCACTTAAAATATGACTGATAAATTGCTGCCTTCCCAAATCAGAGTTAATCTTAATGGCATAGATAGGGCAAAGCATCTAGGACATTCATTTACTGATTGATGGGGCATGACTCAAAATATGAAGAAATAGGTTAAACAATCTTTTAATTATTAGAATATAGAACTATGAAGTATGAATCTAGGAAAATTAGAAGTTGTCAAAAATGAAATGGAAGGCATGTAGATCCATATCTTAGACATTAGCTGAAATGAATTCATATTGGCCATTTAAAATCAGACAATCATATGGTTTACTGAGACTAGAATAACAAACTTAAGAGGAATAGAGTCACATTTATTGTGAAAAAATTTTTTTTTATCAAGATCCATCATGAGATACCATGCCAACTGTGACAGGATTATATATATTTTAAAAAATATCAGTTAATACCACTATTATTCAATTTGCAACTAACCACTAAAGCCAACCTACATAACAATAGGAGAATTTTAGGAACATCTTGATTTGGAAACTAATCAAATTTTGATAATTTGGAAACAATCAAGATGCAATGATAATTCCTGGTATTTGGAATGCAAATGATGGAAACAGTTAAGAAGGATTGGTAATGTAAAATAGGATCTAGTTGATAGAAATGAGGGATACCACCTGGTAGAATTTTGCAAGGCCAGTTAATTCTTGAATGTTGTCATTTGGTGCCATCAAATCAGGACCAACCTATAGATCAGTTTGAACCACAAAACTAACAGTTCAAGCTCACTAGCAACTCCTCAGAAACTATATATAGGGTTGCTGTGAATCTGAACTTACTCAACAGCACTTACCAACACCAACAACAACTATTGATGTAGTGCTGTCTATTTATGTCTTCAATTAAAGTTTGATCTATGTATTTTGATGCTCTTTCATTTGGAGCATTGAAGTTTATTATGGTTTGTAATCTCTTTCAATTAACCCTTTAATCATGAGATATAGTCCTGCTTTGTTTCTTATGAAGTTTTTAGTCTTAAAGTCTTTTTTATCAGAAATTAATATTGCC
>NW_006411891.1:0-490 GCF_000296735.1 Chrysochloris asiatica
CAGCATTTCTCAACCTGAAAGAACTGAAAAAAAATTCAAGCCTCATGTTGAAATATTCAAGGATTCCATGGGCAAAATATTGAATGAAGCATCATCAAAAGAGGATGGAAGGAATACAAAGACAGTACTTAACAACAACATTTTCACTCAGCATAATATCCTCCAGGTTCAACCATGTTGTGAGGTGTTTCAAAGATTCATAATTAATCTTCATTATTCTTTTGTAGCATTCCATAGCGTGCATGTATGAAAATTTGTTTAGCCATTCTTCTGTAGCTGGACATTTATGCTGTCTCCATCTTTTTGCTATGCCTCTTGTAGACAGCATATTGAAGAATCCTGTTTTCTTATCCATTCGCCTCACTATGTCTGTTGGCTGGTCCATTTAATCCATCTACATTTAGAGTATTACCAAAATATTAAATGAACCAGGAAGTATCAAAATAGGATGGAAGTCATACACAGAATCACTGTATCAAAAGAGTTGGTC
>NW_006411891.1:590-1546 GCF_000296735.1 Chrysochloris asiatica
TACATTTAGAGTATTACCAAAATATTAAATGAACCAGGAAGTATCAAAATAGGATGGAAGTCATACACAGAATCACTGTATCAAAAGAGTTGGTCAATGTTCAGTCATTTCAAGAGGAACCATATGATCAAGAACTGATGGTATTGAAGGAAGAAGTCCAAGCTGCACTAAAGGGATTAGTAAAGGAAGGGGGGGTAAGGATTCCAGGAATTGATGGAATACAAATGGAAATGTTTCAAAACACTTAAGCAGCACTGGAGGTGTTCACTTATCTATGTCAAGAAATTTGGAAGACTCCTACCTGGCCAACAGATAAGAAGAGATCCATATTTGTGACCCAGCAGAATGCAGAAATTATTGAACTATATCATTAACATCACATGCATCTAAAATTTGCTAAAGGTAATTTAAAAATGGTAACAGCAGTATATCAACAGGGAGCTTCCAGAAATTCAAGTGGATTCAGAAAAGGACATGAAACTTGAAGTATCTTTGATGACATCTGATGGCTCTTTGATAAAGTCAGAAACTACTAGAAAGCAATTTACTTGTACTTTATTGACTATAGAAAAGCATTTGACTGTGTAGATCACAGCAAACTATGGATAACATTGCAAATAATTGATATTTTAAAATACTTAATAGTACTTATGTGAAATCTATACATAGACTAAGAAGCAGTCGTTTGAACAGAAGAAGGAAATACTGAATGGTTTAAAATCAGGAAAGGTGTGTACCAAGGTTATATCCTTTTGCCATACTTATTCAATCTGTACGCCGAACAAATAATCCTAGAAGCTGGGAGACTCATGAACAACCTGTGATATGCAAGCAGGTGACACAGCCTTGCTTTCTGGAAGCTGCAGAGGACTTGAAATGCATACTGATGAAGATCAAAGGCTACAGCTTTTAGTGTGAATTGCACCTCAATGTAAAGAAAATAATCCTTACAAATG
>NW_006411891.1:2667-4317 GCF_000296735.1 Chrysochloris asiatica
CCTTCTCCAGTGACTGGTCCCTCCTGACAATATGTCCAAATCATGAGAGACAAAGTTTGCCCATCTTGGCCTCCAAACTGTTAGCTTGGTAGTTTTTCTTTTTTTTTTTTTTTAGTTATTTTAATTGCTTTCCTATGGATTACAATATTTACACATGATTTATAATGTCTAATAAAAACTTGTACTTTTGCCACTTCTAAGATAATTTAAGGACCTCAGAACACATACTACCTCCCATTCTTTTTATTTTGGTATTTATGTATTTTAATTCAATGCATAAGGAGCCCTGGTGGTACAGTGGCAAGTCAGGTAACAGAAAACTCAGCAGTTTCCACCCCATAGTCTGTTATGCTACAGGTGAAAGATGTAGCAGTCTGCTTCTATAAAGATTGTTGTTGTTGTTGTTAGGTGCCATTGAGTCAGTGCTGACACATACGATCCTATGCACAACAGAACAAAACATTGCATGGTCCTTCATCAACCTCACAATCGTTGCTCCATCTGAACCCATTGCTACTGCCACTCCATCTCATTGGTAGTCTTCCTCTTTTTCTCTGACTCTCCATTTTACCAAACATGATACCCTTCTCCAGGGACTAGACCCTCCTGACAACATGTCTGAAGTATGAGAGACGAAGTTTGGCCATACTGGTTTCCAAGGAGCATTCTGGTACTTCTTCCAACACAAATCTATCTGTTCTTTTGACAGTCAATAGTACTTTTAATATTCTCCTCCAACACCACAGCTCAAACATATCAGTTCTTCTATGGTCTTCCTTATTCACTGTCCAACTTTCACATACATTTAAAGTTGTTGAAAATACCATGGCTTAGGTCAGAAGTACCTTAGTCCTCAAACTGACATCTTTGCTTTTCAACACTTCAGGGGTCTTGTGCAGCAGATTTTCCTAATGTAATATATCTTTTAATTTCTTGACATGAGTGTTGAGCAAAATGAAGTAGTTGACAACTTCAGTCTTTTCTCCATTTATCATGATGTTATTTACTAAGGCAGTTATGAGGATTTTTGTTTTCTTACATTAACGTGCAATGCTTTTCAAAGGTTGGGGTCTTTGATCTCCATCAGTAAACATTTTAAATCCTCTTTGCTTTCAGCAAGCAAGGTTGTATTGTCTGTATAGCTCAGGTTGTTAATGAGTCTTCCTCCTATCCTGATACCATATTTTTCATCATATAATCTAGCTTCTCAGATTATTTGCTCGGCATACAGATTGAATAAGTATGGTGAAAGAATACAACCGTGGTGCACACCTTTCTTGATTTTTAATGAAGATGACAACCTCGGAGACCCTATGGGGCAGTTCTACTCTGCCCTATAGGGTGACTATGAATGAATTCAATGGCAATGGCTTTATGCAAGAAGTTCTTATTTTGCATGGTTCCAATATGCATAAGTTCAGTTGCCATATTTGGTTAAATAATAAAAATCTCCTAACATCATGTTCGCATTTCAGTTACCACAGTATATTATTGTTGTTGTCGTTGTTAGGTACCATCGAGTCGGTACCGACTCATAGTGACCTTATGCACAGCAGAATGAAACACTGCCTAATCCTGGGCCAACCTCACTACTGTTGCCACACTTGAGCACATTGATGATGCCACTTGGCCAATCCATCTCGCTGGGGG
>NW_006411891.1:5412-7016 GCF_000296735.1 Chrysochloris asiatica
GTCGAGTCACAATAGACAGAGGAAAATCATTGCCAGTATTGCTGTGCCTTCATCCACCATGTGATCCACTCCACTGTTCCCTAACAGAGCTGTTTGTCTTATTCAGAATACTTGATATTGTTGTCAATGAATCATTGGATGGATCCTTGTTTTCTATCAACTTCTGAAAGCTCTGAGACTTCAATAAAGACTAAGTGATGTGACAGGGCTGGGCAACCTTGGTGTCCCTGTCAGAAGCTAGAGTAATCGTTTATAGGATTGACTCCTGGCAGCTGCAGGGCCTAGGGCACCATGCAGGAGTGTTTGCTAACCCTGTGTGATGTGTGGTCTTATCAATGAAAAAAACAATGGATGTATCATGGTAAATATATTCCTTGTATTATTTACAGAGAGATTCGGAATACCAGAAGTTTAACTTATATAGACCCTGATGCCCTAAAAGAGCTCCCCCTTCTGAAGTTTCTGTAAGTATTAAGTTCTCCATCATCCACCCCCCACAACCTTTTTTTTAAATGATAATTATAATACTATTGTGTGTCAGAAAGACATGTGTCTGGGTGGCACAAATGGTGTGCACACAACCACTAACCTAAATGTGGGCAGTTTGAACCCTTCCAGGACACCACAGAAGAAATACTTGGCAGTCTGCTTCTACAGAGATTGTTATTGCTATAAAGTGCCATCAAATCAGTTCTGACTCATAGTGACCCTGTGTGGGGTTTTCAAGAAGCAGCTGGTGAGCTAACCAAGGAGTTGGCATTAGCAGTCCACTGCTGATCCTACAATGCCACATAGTTGTTGTTGTTGTTGTGATGTGCTGTGGAGTCAGTTCCGACTTATAGCAACCCTGTACAGGGTTTCTGAGGCTGTAAATCTTTACGGGAGTAGAAAGCCTTATCTTTCTTCTGCAGTACTCCTCTATAAAGATCACAGCTAGGAAACTATATATTGCAGTTCTGCCTGGTATGGTGCTGTAGGAAGCAAATACGCTGGACTGTAAAGTCAGTTTGAACCACAAGGTTGGTGGTTCAAGCTCACCAGATGCTCCTTGGAAATCCTATGCAGGGTCACTATGGGTCAGAACCAACTCAACAGCACATAACAGCAACAACAACTCTGTAACACATGATGTCACCATGATTTAAAATGGACTTGACAGCAATAGGTTTGGCTTGGTTTTTTTGTCTACGAGGAATCTCCCTAAGAAGGTGTAATCCAGGGTTATTTTACTGGAAATTGGCCTGGATCAAATCACATCCTGTGACTGACACATCACATTCTCTCTCAATCAAAAAAAAGGTATCAGGTGACAAGGTCCACATTTTAATAAATCTTTGTAAAACAGCAATATACTAGGAGCAGAAACCGGCTCCAAGGGACATAAGGAAGAAAATATAATCTTGCATAAAGGATAGCATCAAAAAAGTCATGGAAAAATGGAATTGAAAGATAATGGAATTTTTCCACAAACTTTTTGACATCCCTTCATATATTAATTAAGTCTTTAAATGGAGTGTAACTGAACAAAATGAATAACCAAAAAACCCTGAGAGCCTATGTATCTATTTTTTTTAATTGTCTCATATTTTTAATCTATAATAGTG
>NW_006411891.1:8041-9165 GCF_000296735.1 Chrysochloris asiatica
ATCATGTAACTACTGACCAGGACTGTTTACAAATGTAATTCTTGGCCTCTGAGACAATTAAAAACCTTTGAAGTACTAAAATTTTACATCATGATTTGTTTAACTTAAGCATATGATAGTGAAAACTAACAAGAGAAATGTCAAAAGCAAAAATATAATAATTTCCCAAAATACCATATATTCTCCCTTATATCCAAGGGAAGAAAGGAAGAGAAAATGAGGTGAGGGAGAGACAAGAAGAAAAGAAAAAGTTCAAGATTGGCAAGAAAAATACTTGTTTTGTTTTTTCCCATTTGTAAAAAGGAGGGAAACGATTGAGGTCTCAGAAAATAATGTAATCAATGTAGTCAGTTTATATTAAGGCATCTTCTTTACATATTATTGAATCCCATCATGCCTTTCATATTGCCAGCAGCACCTTGTTGAAATTGCCTCATCATTGACTGAAGTCCTGCCATACCACCCATATGATGAAGAACTCTTGGATCCATCAGTTTGGCCATTTGTTGATTCAATTTTGCCTTCAGAGACTGGCTCACATTCTTAGACATGTCACCACCTTTGAAAAGTCCTTTGATACCACCCATCTTTTTCACCATCTGTGCAAGTTTAGTATATTGTGTCAAAAGTTCTTGGACATCTCTCATTGACACACCTGATCCTCTTGCTACTCTTTGGATTCTTCATGGTTGCTTACTAAAAGCCTTGGCACCATCTGTACTGTCGAGTTCTTGATCATTCATACTATCCATTATTGTCATTAATTTCTTTAGCCTTGCCATTGGCTCTTGTTCATTTCCTTTGCTCATAAAATCTGTTCCAAAACCAGGGATCCTCCCCAAGATCTGACTGAAGGGGCCCATTTTCATGATGTTTTGAAATTGTTCATACATATCTCTTAATGTAAATTGTCCATGTTTCAGCGTCTCTATAAGTGCTTCGTTGTCATGTAACTTCAACTCGTTGACTTTATCTATCAGTCCTTCAATGTCACCCATACCAAGAAGTTTACTGATAAAAGGCTGTGTTTTGAAAGGTTCAAAGTCATCTATATGTTCCCCTGTACCAATGAAAATTATTGGACTTTTTGTGGCAGCAACTGCACTGAGTGCACCACCTCCTTT
>NW_006411891.1:9960-10566 GCF_000296735.1 Chrysochloris asiatica
CCCCATGTCAGAGGAGGACACCCAGGAAAGTCGAGGAGGAGACATACAGCTGCGATCCCACTATCCGATTTTCCAAACTACATAAACTAAAGTCCCAAAACCCAGCACTGCGACGCCAACTCCCACCAGCTGCTATGTACCTATTTTAATAGGGAAATGAGTATCACAACGATGTTACAATGACCATTAAATAGGAAAAAAGAAAGACACATAGTAAAGCCCAATCATTGAGTGTGTGAGAGAGAAATGGGAAAAGAGGGAAAAAATGGAAGGGATTTACTATTTTGTTTGGTGGCACCTTATGAGCTGAATGTAATTCCATTAAGGGAGGGACCGTGACATTCTAGTTCTCTTTTCAATATTTATTGTCTAGTGTTACATGAGTATGTATATATATCCTCAGATCCTCTAGTTACCAAACAGAAGAACTCTTTCCTTGTTTGCTACTTGCATTGATTATTTTTTTAAGCTGGAATATAAAAATGTATGAAGAAGAAAATGAAAACCAAGCTTAAGCCCAATTCCCACATACAATAAGTGTTAACATTGTAGTTCATCTCCATTAAGATCCTGTATCCATATGTATAAATATATTTATTCATACAC
>NW_006411892.1:0-6016 GCF_000296735.1 Chrysochloris asiatica
ACTATCTGGCTGATTGATTGGAAGAGATTCATATTTGTGCCCATTCCAAAGAGAGGTGACCCAACAGAATGCAGAAATCATTGGACAATATCTTTGATATCCCATGAGAGCAAAGTTTTACTAAAATAATTGTGAAATGGCTGCAAGCATATATTGACAGAGAACTTCCAGAGGTTCAAGCTGGATTCAGAAGAGGCTGTGGAATGAAGATATCATTGCTGATGGATCTTGGCTGAAAGCAGAGACTATTAGAAAGATGTTTACTTGTGCTTTATTGATTACACAAATTATGTGGATCATTACAAACTATGGACAACATTGCAAAGTATGAGATATTCCAGAACACTTAATTGTGCTCATGAGGAATCTGTACATGGACCAAAAGTCAGTTGTTTTAATGTAACATGAGAACGCTGAATGGTTTAAAATTAAGTACGGTGTGTGACAGGGTTGTATTTTTTCACCATACTTATTCAACCTATATGCTGAGCAGATAATCTGAGAAACTAGGTTATATGAAGAAAAACGTGGCATCAGGATTGGAGGTTCATTAACAACTTGCGATGTGCAGATGATACAACCTTGCTTGCTGAAAGTGAAGAGGACTTAAAACATTTACTGATGAAGATCAAAGAGCACAGTCTTCGGTATGGATTGCATCTCAATGTCAAGAAAACAAAAATCTTCACCACTGGACCAGTAAACAACATTCTTATCAACAGAGAAATGATTGAAGTTGGTAAGGACTTCACTCTTCTTGGATCAACTATCAACACTCATGGAAGCAACAGTCAAGAAATCAAATGACATATTGAATTAGGCAAATCTGCTGCAGAAGACCTTTGTAAAGTGTTGAAGAGGAGACATGTAAGCTTGAAGACTAAGGTGCACTTGACCCAAACCATGGTATTTTCAATAACCTCATATGCATGTGATTGCTGGACAGTGAATAAGAAGATCATAGAATAATTGATAATTTTGAGTTATGGTGTTGGAGAGAATATTGAAAGTGCCATGGACTACCTAAAGAACCAACAGGTCTGTGTTGGAAGAGTGCTCCTTGGAGGCCAGGATGGCCAAACTTTGTCTCTCATACTTCGGATATATTGTCAGGACAGACAAGTCACTGGAGAAGGATATCATGTTTGGTCAGGTGAAGGGTCAGAGAAAAGCAGGAATACCCACAGTGGGATAGATTGGCAATATGGCAGCATCAATGGGCTCAAGCGTGGCAACAATAGTGAGGTTGGCACTGGATCAGGCAGTGTTTTGTTCTGTTGTGCATAGGATCGCTATGGATCGGTACTGATACGATGGAACCTAACAACAACAACAAATCCTAGGTACACACAGACTATAAAACATTGCAAAAATTATACAAACCAAAGAAGCCAAAATACATGATTGTTGTTGTTATGTGCCATCGAGTCGGTTCCGACCCATAGCGACCCTGTATAGGGTTTCCGAGGGTGTAAATCTTTACGGGAGTAGAAAGCATCATCTTTCTCCCGCGGAGCAGCTGATAGTTTCGAACCGCTGACCTTAAGGTTCGCAGCCCGATTCGTAACCAATACGCTACCAGAACATGATTAGGACATCCTTAATATTAGAAATGTATGTGCATCAAAAGATTTCACCAAAAGAGTAAAATGGGAGCCCACAGAATGGGGTAAAATTCTTTGCAATGACATATCAGACAAGGGACTAATTTCTAAATTCTATAGGAAAAGACAAGTAACCCAATTGGAAAATGGGCACAGGACATGAACAGACACTTCACTAAGAAGACATTCGGCCAGGTAACAAACATGTTAAGAAATGTTCACGATCATTAGCCATTTTTGTTGTTATTGAGTACCATCGAGTTGGTTCTGATCCATAGCAACCCTGTATAGGGTTTTTGAGGAGCTACTAGTGAGCTTGAACTGCTGACCTTGCAGCTCAAATGGCTTTGCAATCTGGCACATTAATCCATAGTGCCACATCATCAGCCATTAGGGAGATGCAAATCAAAACAACAATGAGATATTATTTCACATCAGCAATAACAACAAAGTTCAAAAATGCAGAGGCTAATAAATGCTGGCAGGGATGTGGAGAGACTGGGACAGTCCTATAATGCTGGTGGGAGTGCAAAATGGTCTAACAACTCTGGAAAATTGTATGATGTTGCCTCAGAAACTTGGAAATAGAAATACCATATGATGGAGCAATTCCTCTACTTGGTATATATCCACAAGAAATACGAGCCATAACACGAGTAGATACATGTACACCAATGTTCATGACAGCACTATTTACAATAGCAAAAAGCTGGAGACAGCCTAAGTGCCCATCAATGGAAGAATGGATAAACAAACTTTGGTACATACACACAATAGAATATTATGCTACCTTGAAGAATAACAAGGAAGCTGCAAATCACCGCATAACATGGATGAATCTTGAGAACATTGTTGTTAGGTGCTATCGAGTTAGTACTGATTCATGGTAACCTTATGCACAGCAGGACGAAACACTGCCCAATCCTGGGCCAACCTCACTATCATTGCCACACTTGAGCCCACTGATGCTGCAACATTGTCAATCCATCTCACTGGGAGTCTTCGTCTTTTTCTCTGACCATCTACCAAACATGATTTCTCCAGTGACTGGTCCCTCCTGACAATATGTCTGAAGTATGAGAGATAAAGTTTGGCCATCCTGGCCTCCAAGGAGCACTCTGGCTACACGTCTTCCAACACAGATCTGTTGGTTCTTTTGGCAGCCCATGGCACTTTCAATATTCCCCTCCAAAATCATAACTTAAAAGCATCAATTCTTCATCGGTCTTCCTTATTCACTGTCCAGCATTCGTATGCATATTAGGTTATTGAAAATATCACGGCTTGGGTTGGGTACACCTTAGTCTTCAAGCTAATAACTTTGTTCTTCAACACTTTAAAAAAGTCTTCTGCAGCAGATTTATTTAATGTAATATGTCATTTGAATTCTTGACTGCTGATTCCATGAGTGTTGATAGTTGATCCAAGAAGAATGAAGTCCTTGACAACTTCAATCTTTCCTCCATTGATTAGAATGTTGTTTATTGGTCCAGTGGTGAGGATTTTTGTTTTCTTTACATTGAAATGTAATCCATAATGAAGGCTGTGCTCTTTGATCTTCATTAGAAAATATTTTAAGTCTTCACTTTCAGCAAGCAAGTTTGTATCATCTGCGTATCGCAGGTTGTTAATGAATCTTGCTCCAATCCTGATGCCATGCTTTTATTCCTATAACTCAACTTCTTGTATTATTTACTCAGCATACAGATTGAGTAAATTTGGTATAAGAACACAACCCTGTTGCACACCTTTCCTAAATTTAAACCATTCAGTGTTTCCTATGCTGTGTGAAATTAGTCACAAAAGAACAAGTATTCCCTAGGACCATTACTATAAAAGATTAAGAAAAGATACCCATACTAAAATAAAACAACAACAACAACAAAATCATCACTTGGTTCAGACACACGTTTGTACTCAAAGTGACATCTTTACTGTATCACACTTTAAAGAGGTACATTTCAAAAGATTTTCCCAGTGCAATACATCATTTGACTTGTTTCTTTCAACTCTTCGTGGTGAATTGGGTGAAGATTTAGAGAAAAAATTTGCTTTCAACTCAACAATACCTATAAATGTTGTTTCTTGTTATTGATTATAATCAATAATCAGTATATAATATAATGTAGTATCACTCATCCCACTTTCTTCCTGTTTTCTATTTCCATTACTCTTTCTTTCTTACCTTTCCTGCCTTCTGAACTTTGTTCATAGGCAAATGCTGCTCTTTTGATCTTAAATGGATGATTGCATCATTTGATTTCTTGACTGCTATTTCTGTGAAGCATGACAAGCTATGGACAACATTGCACAGTATGAGTATTCCGGAACACTTAATTGTGCTCATGAGGAATCTGTACCTGGACCAAGAGGCAGTTTTTTGAACAGAACATGGGAACATGAATGGATTCAAATTAAGAAAGGTGTGAAACAAGTTTGTATTCTTTCACCATACTTGTTCAACCTGTATGCTGAGCAAATCATCCAAGAAGCTGGGTTGTATGAAGAAAAACGTGGCATCAGGATTGGAGGAAGACTCATTAACAACCTGGGATATGCAGATGATACAAACTTGCTTGCTGAAAGTGAAGAGGACTTAAAATATTTACTAATGAAGATCAAAGAGCACAGCCTTCAGTATGGATTAAATCTCAATGTAAAGAAAACAAAAATCCTCACCACTGAACCAATAAACAACATTCTTATCAATGGAGAAAAAATTGAAGTTGTCAAGGACTTCATTCTTCTTGGATCAACTATCAACATTCATGCAAGCAGCAGTCATGAAATCAAGATGTATTGTATTAGGCAAATCTGCTGCTCAAGAACTTTTTAAAGTGTTGAAGAGCAAACATGTCAGCTTGAAGACTAAGGTCCACCTGAAACTCAAGCCATGGTATTTTCAATAACCTCATATGCATGTGAAAGATGGACAGTGAATAATGAAGACTGTAGAAGAATTGATGCTTTTGAGTTATGGTGTTAGAGGAGAATATTGAAAGTGCCATGGGCTGCCAATAGAACCAACAGATCAATTTTGGAAGAAGTGCTACTTGGAGGCCAAGATGGGCAAACTTCATCTCATACTTTGGACATATTGTCAAGAGAGAGCAGTTGCTGGAGAAGGATATCATGTTTGGTAAGGTGGAGGGTCAGAGAAATGGATTGGCCAAGTGGCAGCATCGATGGACTCAAGCGTGGCAATAGTAGTGAGGTTGGCCTAGGATCAGGCAGTATTTCATTCTGCTGTGCATAAGGTAGTTATGAGTTGGTATTGACTCAATGGCACCTAACAACAACAACAATTTCCATGGGCATTGATTATTGTTCCAAGTAAAATGAAATTCTTGACAACTTTAATATGTTCTCCATTTATTGTGATGTTGCTTATTGGTCTAGTCATAAGAATTTGTGTTTTCTTTAAATCTATACTGAGTACTATAGTCTTTGTTGACTAATGAGTATGGTGAAATAATACAACCCCGGCCCACATCTTTACTAATTTTTAAGCCATTCAGTGTGCCCTCTTTTTGTTCAAATGACTGCCTCTTTTCCTATATACAGGTTCCTCATGAGCACAGTTAAGATTTCTGGAATACTCAATTTTTGCATTGTTGTCCATAGTTTGTCATCTAAAAGCATTTACATAATCAATAAAACACAAGTAAACATTTTTCTGTCAGTTTGTCATCCTGTGGTGGCTTGCGTGCTGCTGTAATGCTGGAAGCCATGTAACCAGTACTTTAAACAACAGCAGGGTACACCCTTGGTGGACTGGTTACAGCTGAGCTTCCAGATCAAAACAAACTAGGACAAAGGTAGGGTTTACTACTTCCGAATGTTGAGCCACTAAAAACCTTATAAAAATCCGTGGAACAGTGACAAATAATAGCAGAATTTTGCCCATAGAATCCTTCATTATTATGAGTCAAGGCTTAATTTTTTCCGTTAGCTCTTTCAACTTGAGAAATGCTGAATGTGTTCTACCCTTTTGATTTTCAAACTCCAGGTCTTTGTACATTTCATTATAATACTAGTCATTATCTTTTTGAGCTCCACTTTGAAATTTTCTGTTCAACTCTTTCACCTCCTTATTTCTTACATTTCCTTTAGCATATCTACAAGGGAGAACAGTTTAAGAGTCTCTTCTCATATTCATTTTGGTCTTTTTTATCTTTCTTTTCTTCATAATGACCTTTTGCTGCTTTTATTATTTTTTAAAATGTTTTATTGTGAATTATGTGATAGTTTACATGGAAGAACATTAGCTTTACATTCATCCTATCATATATCATTACATTGCCATGGTTATAATCCCCTCCATGCATCATCAAGCAACCAAAGGGTTGCAAGCCTGCCCCCTGCTCGTCAGCACACAGCCCCTCTCCCTCTCTGGGTCTAAAGTTCCCAGC
>NW_006411892.1:6481-7529 GCF_000296735.1 Chrysochloris asiatica
GCTTTTTTTCCTCTTCTTTCTTCTTCTAGTTAAGCTCTGATTATTCAGTCATTGAAGCCAGGTCTAGCGGATATTATCTGCAAGTGTGGATGTTTTTATGCATATGCCCTCTCTTCTTATCAGCTGGATGCTTCACTCTACACTTCAGTCCTGTGACAATGTCACTGACTCTGGGCCCAAGAGTCCCCAGGTCTTGCCACACTGCTGGCTGACCAGGTCTCCACCCATATTCACAAGAGTCTATTTAACATTGTAGTATTTTAGCTCACAGTTTCAATGCTGTTTTTCCCTTACTTCCCGTTATTGGTGACGAATGTGGTCACCAACCAGAGGATGTATTCTCAATGAGTTATAGTCTTGGAAGGGGGTTTACCCTGAGGGGAATCAACCACTTGCCTTGATGTCTCCAGGGGGAAAAACTTGCTTTTTCTTGTAGTAATCAGTTGGACTGCATATCTTATATTGTATTTTTCCTGTCAGTCGTTCTTTCAAGAAAGTTATCTTCTGTTTTTCCAGCTGCTCCAGGCACATCTGCATGTCCTTTCAAGTGGAAATTTCTCACCTCAGAAGATTCTGGATGGGGTTCAGGATTCCACCTATGGTCTAATGTAATACAGAGGCTCTGCAGAAAGCCTCTTTCATTGGGCACGTTGTATCCCATTTGAGGTATTCCAATAAGTTATAGACAGAAGATGAACTTACAAGCCTTCTATGGTGATATTTCTGGCTATTCCTTTCTCTCTCCACTAAGTGTCTATTTTATAGTCGTTTGCCAGGGAAACCAAGATTCAAAAGACAGCCAAGCATCTTAATCTTATTTCCCCCAATTTCCCCATTCCCATCATGTCTCAATCCCTGTATCCCAGAGCCCTGTTTTTCCAAGGTTGTGCATACATCATTATTTACCTCTGTCTCACTTAGCCCATGCAAACCAGCCTAATTGTTTTCCCGTCCACTTTGCTCTTCCATTCCTCTCTACCTTCTTGTGTATTGCCCCCCTCCCTAGCACCCAACTATTCTGTGTCTATTCCCTGTCTTTTGCTCCACC
>NW_006411892.1:9137-9627 GCF_000296735.1 Chrysochloris asiatica
CTGATTTTTGTTTGTTGATTTTATATCCTGCCACTTTGCTGAATCTTCCAATGAGTTCTAGTAGCTTTTTTACTGAGTCTTTGGGGTTTTCTATGTATAGGATCATATCATCTGCAAATAGAGAAAGTTTTACTTTCTCTTTGCCAATTTAGATGCTTTAATTTCCCTGTATTGCCATATAGCTCTTGCTAACACTTCTAGCACAATATTGAATAGGAGTGGTGACAAAGGGCTTCCTTGTCTGGTGTCTGTTCACAGAGGGAAGGTTTTCATTTTCTCTACTTTGAGAGTAATGTAGGATATTGGTTTTGTATATATGCTCTAAATAATATTGAGGAATTTCCCTTCAATTCTTACTTTGTTAAATGTTTTTATCAGGAATGGATGTTGGATTTTTTTCAAATGCTTTTTCTGCATCAATCAATATGATCATGTGGTTCTTTTCTTTTTTCTTATTTATATGGTGGATAATGTTGATCATTTTTCTAAT
>NW_006411893.1:0-621 GCF_000296735.1 Chrysochloris asiatica
TTAGTTCATTTCCCAATAAACAGAAATAAAAAGAAATAGTAAAAACCAGATCATGTTTACAAAAATTACTAAAGGGAGTTTTGAACACAGAATCAGCCACAGCAGACAACAACCTGAGACTAACGTATGTTAGACTCAACCCAGATATTTTGTTGTTGTTGTTGATGTTATGTGCCATGGAGACGGTTCCGACTCATAGCGACCCTGTACAGGGTTTCTGAGGTCGTAAATATTTACGGGAGCAGAAAGACTCACCTTTCTTTGAGCAGCTGGTATTTTTGAACTGCTGACCTTGCGGTTCACAGCCGATTCGATATAACCCAGATGTAGAACTACAAAAAATAAAACAGACCCAGAAGACTGAAAAGAAAGAACCAGAGACACAATTACACCAAATAAACATTAAAATGTACAAAGTAAAAAGAGGTATTATATAGTTACAAAATTTCCAAATGAAGAACGAATCAAATAGAGTTCAAGAATAAAAAAATACAACAAATAAATAAAAATAAACCTAACAGTAACCATAAAATCTGGATTCCTGGTGTGGCACTGTGGGATAATGCACTGGACCTCAAGGTTGCTTTGAACTGCAAGGTCTGCAGTTCAAATTCACCAATT
>NW_006411893.1:1966-4536 GCF_000296735.1 Chrysochloris asiatica
CCTCTTGTGAAGTCAGAGGACGTCAGACATGATCCCCACTTGGTTTAAGCAGTTGGTGCTGTGAGCAGGATTCCTTGCAAAGGCTTCAGGCCTATGAAATCATGAATTTTGTGGGAGAAAGAACTAAGTGGCATTGGTTAAAATATCCCAGCAGACTGAAAGCAGCAGCTTTGGAGTTGTTGCCTGGATACATGATGATTTAAAAGGATGGCAAATACTGGACCGAAGCTTGCGGGAATCTACCCTGTCAGAGGCCCAAGGCCATTTGCTTATGCATTAGTCCTAGGGAGAAGAAAAGATTGAACTTGAGGGTTTAAAAGATTTATATGTTTAACTACCTTATGGATATTGGTTTCTCCTGCCTATTATTGTAAAATAGATATACATATGTAATAGGAATATTGTTGTTGTCATTGTTGTTAAGTACTGTGAAGTCAGTTCTGACTCATAGCGACCCTGCGCAGGGTTTCTGAGGCTGTAAATCTTTACGGGAGCAGAAAGCCTCATCTTTCTCCCATGGAACGTCTGGTAGTTTCGAACTGCTGACCTTGAGGTTGGCAGCCCTACTTATAACCACTTTGCTACCAAAGGTCCTTGATAGAAATATTAGGAATTATGATTACATATTTCTGAAAAAAGCAAATAGCCAATCAAGAATCATATATCCAAAGAACTTATAAAATTGCCTTCATCCCATACTTGATTGGATTTGCTAAAAGAGGAGTTAGAATTTGCCCAGAAAAAAATCGGTTTTTGCTTTAATCCTTTGCAGAGTATGGGGCTTTTGGTGGAGTTATGAGCCCCACCCAGAACCTTCGGAGTCCTGGTGTGGCACTGTGGGTTAATGAGCCAGACTGCAAAGCCATTTGAACTGCGAGATCGGTGGTTCAAGCTCTCCAGCTGCTCCTTGGAAACCTTATACGGAGCTGCTATGGGTCGGAATCAACTCAAAGACGCTTAACGACAACCACAAACCCAAACCTTCAGAGTTGGTACATTTGCATTTGAAAAGACATGCAGGCCAACGAAGCACTGCTGGGAGAACTGGAGATACAAGCAGAGGATATAAAGCAGATAGTTTTGGTGTTTTGAGTTTTGGAGGCATCAAGTCAAGGAAAGTTGGTCCATCAGAGAAAACACCCTTTTAGGATCGAAAGTTAAGGAGCTCTGGTAGCGTAGTGGTTACGAATCGGGCTGCGAACCGCAAGGTCAGCAGTTTGAAACTACCAGCTGTTCCGTGGGAGAAAGATCAGGGTTTCTGCTCCCGTAAAGATTTACAGCCTTGGAAACCCTGAGCAGGGTCACTGTGAGTCGGAACCGACTCCACGGCACATAACCACCACCACCAGAATGGACAGTTAAAGGAAACTGGTGAGCCGTATGCTCACTGGTGCCACCTGGATCTACTTGAGAGTGGAACTGGGGAAAATGCACCAATGAAGACATGGCTGAGTTTGAGGTTAGTTTGAGGACTACGGTGAGTCTGACCTAAGCCATGGTATTTTTAATTATCTTATTTACATGTGAAAGTTGGACAATGAATAATGAAGATCAAAGAAGAATCAATACTTTTTAATTATGGTGTTGGTGAAGAATATTGAAAGTACCATGGACTGCCAGAATAACAATCACATCTGTTTTGGAAGAAGTGTAGCCAGAATGTTCCATAGATACTAGTGTGGTATACTAGTGTTACTTGGTCCTGTTGCAGAAGGGATCATTCCCTGGAGGACATCATACTTGGTAAAGTAAAGAGATATGAAAAAGAGGAAGACCCTCAAACGAGATGGACTGACACAGTGGAAGCAGCAATGAGCTCAAATATAACAGCAACTATGAGGATAGCATAGCGTAGTGGTTATGAATCGGGCTGCGAACCGCAAGGTCAGCAGTTCAAAACAGCTGCTCCGCGGGAGAAAAATGAGGCTTTCTGCTCCTGTAAAGATTTACAGCCTCGGAAACCTTGCACAGGGTCGCTATGGGTTCGAACCGCAAGGTCAGCAGTTCAAAATAGCTGCTCCGCGGGAGAAAGATGAGGCTTTCTGCTCCTGTAAAGATTTACAGCCTCGGAAACCTTGCACAGGGTCGCTATGGGTTGGAAACGACTCGACTGCACTTAACAATAACAACAATATGAAGATAGCATAAGAATGGATAGTGTTTCGTTCTGTTGTTCAGGGGGGGTGTTGTGAGTGAAAGAGCTTACTTGACAGCACCTAACAACAACAAATATTGTTTTTATAGTGATAAAACATCTCAGTGTTTGTTTAGATTTTTCCTTTTTCGTTTATAATTTTTGTTTCTTTATTTCTGCTGTTTTAAAGATAGTATTTCAAAATTAAAAACAATATTGATTTATTGTATGGCAGAGACATTTTTTACTTATGATTAATTCTATTTTTTGATATTTAAAATAATTAATTTACACTGTTGTGTTTAGTTTTGCCATTGGGAAGTATATTTGTTGTTGCTTTCCACTTGTGTAGAATGCTTGTTTTTTGGTTTATATATGAATTATCTTATGCTGTTTAAAAAAGGTATTTAAAATGCACAAATCATTGGTTTTCCTG
>NW_006411893.1:5645-6708 GCF_000296735.1 Chrysochloris asiatica
ATCAAAAGAAGATGGAAGGAGTACACAGTCACTGTACCAAAAGGAAATGGCTAATGTTCAACCATTTGAAGAGGTAGCATATTTTCAAGAGCCAATGATACTGAGGGAAGAAGTCCAAGGTGAATTGAAGGAATTGGCAAGAACAAGGCACCTGGAATTGATGGAATAAAAATTGAAATCTTTCAAGAAAGTGAGGCAGCACAAGAGGTACTCACCATCTATGCCAAGAAATTTAGAAGACAACTATCTGGCCGACTGATTGGAAGAGATCTGTATTTGTGTCCATTCCAAAGAGAGGTGATCCAACGGAATACGGAAATTATCGGACAATCTCTTTGCTATCCCACGTAAGTAAAGTTTAACTAAAAAGGTAATACAGAAATGGCTGCAAGCATACATTGATAGAGAACTTCCAGAGGTTCAAGATGGATTCAGAAGGGTGGTGGAATGAGGGATATCATTGCTAATGGCTGATGGCTCTTGGCTGAAAGCAGAGAACACCAGAAAGATGTTTACTTATGCTTCATTGACTATGCAAATGCTTTTGACTGTGTAGATCATGTCAAGCTATGGACTACATTGTGAAGTATGAATATTCTAGAACACTTAATATTGCTCATGAGGAATCTGTACATGGACCAAGAGGCAGTTGTTCGAACAGAACATGGGAATGCTGAATGGTTTAAAATTAACAAAGGTGTGTGAGAGGGTTATATTCTTTCACCATACTTGTTCAACCTGTATGCTGAGCAAATAATTCGAGAAGCTGGGTTATATGAAGAAAAATGTGGCATCAGGATTGGAGCAAGACTCATTACCAATCTACGATATGCAGATGATACAACCTTTCTTGCTGAAAGTGAATTCTACTTAAAATACTTACTGATGAAGATCAAAGATCACAGCCTTCAGTATGGATTGCATCTCAATGTAAACAAAACCAAAATCCTCACTTCTGGACCAATAAGCAATGTTCTTATAAATGGAGAAAAGATTGAAGTTTCAATTACTTCATTTTTCTTGGATCAACTATCCACACTCATGGAATCAGCCATCAAGAAAT
>NW_006411893.1:8088-8625 GCF_000296735.1 Chrysochloris asiatica
AATTGACACCACCAACAAAAATAATAAACCCTAAATGCTTCCTTCCAAGTGCTGTTTATTCAGCTACTAATTTGCCTTGCTAACTTATGAGCCCCATAGGATAAGCACTGGGCTGTGACTCAAACTCAGCAGGTGAAACCTACCAGCTACTCTGGAAAACCCTGTATAGGGTCATTGTGAATCGGAACCACTTGACAGTATGTAAAATTAAGAGTGGAGCCCTGGTGGCACTGTAGGATAAGCACCAGACTGCTAACCACAAGGTTGTTGTTGTTAAGTGCCATCTAGTTTGTTCCCACCCATAGCGACCCTGCATAATATTTCTGAGGAGCAGCTGGTGAGCTGGAACT
Organism: Chrysochloris asiatica; assembly: GCF_000296735.1. NCBI lineage: Eukaryota > Metazoa > Chordata > Mammalia > Afrosoricida > Chrysochloridae > Chrysochloris > Chrysochloris asiatica. Next base: position 8,439 of record NW_006411893.1, read on the forward strand.
GCCAACCTTGCAGTTCAAGTCAACTTTGCAGTCCAGTAGGCTATTCAAACCCACCAGTTGCTCCAACGAAGAAAGATGAAGCTGTCGGCTCCTGTAAGATTTCACGATTTAGTCTTGAAAACCTTCATTGTTATAATGAGTTGGAATCGACTCAGTGGTTTGGTGGCTACCTAAGAGGACTGAAAGA
>NW_006411894.1:0-534 GCF_000296735.1 Chrysochloris asiatica
ATGTACAGCTAATGTTCTCCCATGTAACTATCACATAATTCACAATAAAACATAAAAAAAAAGTTAAGTAACAAATATAAACGTTTTAGGACTATGCCTGATTCAAGCCATGGTATTTTCAGTTGTCTCATATATGTGAAATTTGGAGACTGAATAAGGAAGATTAGAGAAAAAATGATGCATTTGAATTATGGTGTTTAATAGAGGACTATTTAGAACACTATGAAAAACAAATCTGTCTTGAATGAAGTTCTGCCAGAATAGAAGCACGGATGGCAAGACTTCTACTCCTATACTTGAGACATGTTATATGGAGGGACCATTCAGTGAAAAAGGTCACCTTGCATTTTAAAATGAAGCGCCAGTGAAAAAGAAGTCCTCTAATAATACAGATTGATACAGAGGGAGAAGCAAAGGGTTCAAAGAAAACAATTCTAAAGATGACGCAGGAACAAGCAGTGCTCTGTTGTTCACAGAATAGCTATGAGTCAGAACTGACACGATGACACCTAATAAAACAACAGCATATATGTG
>NW_006411894.1:2519-3035 GCF_000296735.1 Chrysochloris asiatica
AATTCTGTTGGGTCACCTTTCTTTGAAATAGGCACCAATATGGATTTCTTCCCATCAGTTGGTCACTTAGCTCTCTTCCAAATTTTCTGGAATAGGCAAGTGAGTGCTTCCAGTGCTGCATCAGTTTGTTGAATTATTTCAATTTTTATTCCATCAATTCTCAGAGTCATGCTCTTTGACAATTCATTCAGTGCACCTTGGACTTCTTCCTTCAGTATCATTGACTCTTGATAATATGTTACCTCTTGTAATGGTTGAATATTGACCATCTCTTTGGTACACTAACTCTGTATTCCTTCCATCTTCTTTTGATATTTTCTGTAGCATTCAATATTTTGCTCATAGAATCATTCATTATGGCAAGTTCAGGTGTAATTATCTTCCTTAATTCCCTCAGCTTCAAAAATCCTGAATATGTTCATCCCTTTTGATTTTCTAACTCCAGATCTTTGTACATTTCACTATAATATTTGACCTTGGCTTCTCAAGTCACTCTTTGAAAATTTTAATTCACCT
>NW_006411894.1:4697-5679 GCF_000296735.1 Chrysochloris asiatica
CCAAAATGGATGTAAGAAGAGACTCTGAAGCATGCCTTTCATCATAGAGATCCTAAAGCAAATGAATTAACTGAGGAGTTATCAGTAGTGAATAGAAAATTTTGAAGGGCAGCTGAGAAGACAAAGTCAAATATTCTAATGAAATGTGCAAAGCCCTGGAGTTAGAAAACCAAAAGGGAAGAACACGCTCAGAATTTCTTAAGCTGAGAGAATGTAAGAAAAAAATCATGCCTCAAGCTAAAATATTAATGGATTCTATGGGCACAATATTGAGTGCTATAGAAAGCATCAAAACTATAAGATAGGCTGTTAAGTTTATTGTATATTCCCGAGTGTTTTTGTGTACATCTCCCATTCAAAACAAAATAAAAGCAAAACAAACAAAAAATACACAGGGAATATAAGCAAATACTGTTGAATGTTGGATGATTTAAAAAATATATATGAAAGGAATACACAGTCACGTACCAAAAATAAATGGTTGATGTTCACTCATTTCAAAAAGTAGAATATGGGCAAGTGCGAACAGTATTGAAGGAACAAGTCCCATACGCATTGAAGGCATTGGCAAAGAACAAGGCTCTCAGAATTGATGATTGATGAAACACAAATTGAAATCTTTCAGCAAGCTTCTGAAGGAGGCACTCACTCATCTATATCAAGAAATTTAGAAGACAAGCATCTTGACAATTGCCTGGAAGACATCCATATGTGTACTCATTACAAACAGAGGTGACCAAATGAAATGTAGAATTCATGGAAAATATCATTAAAGTAGCATTCAAGGAGAATTTTGTTAAAGAAAATTCAAAATTGGCTGAAATCATACATGGACAAAGAGCTGCCAGATATACAACCCAGATTCAGATGATGTTTTGGAACAAGTGTTATCTTTGCTGATATCTGATGGATCTTGGCTGAGAGCAAAGAATTCCAGAAAGATGTTTACCGGTGTTTTATTGACTACACAAAGGCTTTGATA
>NW_006411894.1:7157-9192 GCF_000296735.1 Chrysochloris asiatica
CAATGGCATTCTTCAAAGAGATGGAAAAAACAATTACAAACTTTATATGGAAAGGAAGGAGACCCAGATAAGCAAAGCATTGCTTAACAAGAAGAACAAGATTGGAAGACACTCACTCCTTGATTTCAAAACTTACTACATGGCTATAGTGATCAAAACAGCCTGGTACTGGTACAATGAAAGATACATTGATCAATGGAACAGAATCGACAATTCAGAAATTAATCAATCCCCATACAGCCAAGTGATTTTCAACAAAGTGCCTAGGCATATTTCACAGGGAGAAGATAGTCAATTCAACACAGTTCTAGCAGAACTGGAAAGCTATATGCGAAAGATTGAAACAAGACCTTTACCTCATGCCCTGTGCAAAAACCAACACAACATGAATTAAAGATTTAAATGTGAATCCCCAAATTATGAAGGTCATCAATGAAAAAACAGAGACAAATGTGAGGGCACTAATTCAGGGTATACGCAGACTACCAAATAAAAACTTGTTACTGTTGTTAGGTGCCATCGATTCGGTACCAACACAGCAACATTATGCACAGCAGAATGAAACACTGACAAATTTTGGGCCAACCTCACTATTGTTGCCACACTTGACACCATCAATGTTGTCACTTGGCCAATCCATCTCATTGAAGTCTTTGTCTTTTTCTCTGACCCTCCATCTTACCAAACAAGATATCCTTCAGTAACTGGTCCCTTCTGACAATATGTCCAAAGTAAGAGAAATGAAGTTTGGCCATGTTGGCCTCAAAGGACCACTCTGGCTGCACTTCTTCCAAAACGGATCTATTGGCACTTTCAATATTCACCTCCAACAGCATAACTCAAATGCCTTAATTCTTCTACGTTCTTCCTTATTCATTACCCAGCTTTCTCATGCATATGAGGTTATTGAAAACACCATGTCTTGGGTCAGGTGCACTTTAGTACTCAAGCTGATATCTTTGCTCTTCAATACTTTAAAAAGGTCTTAATGCAATAAGCCATTTGATTTCTTGACTGCTGATTCTGTGAGTGTTGATAGTTGATCCAAGAGGAATGAAGTCCTTGACAACTTCAATCTTTCTCCATTGATAAGAACGTTATTTATTGGTCCAGTGGTGAGGATTTTTCTTTTCTTGATATTGAGATGTCATCCATAGTGAAGGCTGTGCTCTTTGATCTGCATCAATAAATGTTTTAAGTCCTCTTCACAGTCAGCAAGCAAGGTTGTATCATCTGCATATCACAGGTTGTTAATGAGTCTTCCTCCAATCCTGATGCTACGTTTTTATTCATAGAACCCAGCTTCTTGGATTATTTGCTCAGCATACAGGTTGAATAAATATGGTGAAAGAATAAATCCTTGCCGCACACCTTTCTTAATTTTAAACCATTCAGTGTTGCCATGTTCTGTTTGAACAACTGCTTGGACCAGGTACAGATTCCTCATGAGCACAATTAAGTGTTCCAGAATACTCATACTTTGCAATATTGTCCATAGCGTGTCATGATCGACACAACCAAAAACCTTTGCATAGTCAATAAAGCACAGGTAACATCTTTCTGATATTCTCTGCCTTCAGCCAAGATCCATTGGACAATAGCAATGATACCCCTCATTCTACGGCCTCTTCTGAATCTGGCTTGAACCTCTGAAATGTCTCTGTCAATGTATGATTGTAGCTGTTACAGTATTACCTTTAGCAAAATTTTACTCGTATGGGATATCAAAGAGATTGGCGGATGATTTCTGCATTCCATTGGGTCACCTCTATTTGGAATGGGCACAAATATGGATCTCTTCTAATCAGTCGGCCAGATAGTTGTCTTCCTAATTCCTTGGCTTAGATGAGTGAGTGCCTCATGTGCTGCCTTGCGTTCTTGAAAGAAAAATTGAAGAGTAATGGTGTCACATTCATCGTCAAAAAGAACATATCCAGACAGGTACATCGCTGTCTGTGATAGGATACTATCCATGTGCCTACAAGGAAGCCCAGTTAATACCACTATTATTCAAATTTACTCACCAACCACTAAA
>NW_006411895.1:0-1209 GCF_000296735.1 Chrysochloris asiatica
AAAAAAAAAAAAAAAATCCATTTAAGGAAAATGAGATTTTTCAAAGCCAAGAATAATGTGAGAGCCAGGGTAGGAATGAAGGGTTGTTGAGAAATGGGGAATAACAATGCCTTATTTTAAAAACATTTCACATAGCAACTGACAGGAAAATAGTCTAGGAGGCACCACTTCATCAAGGAAACTGAATTCCTCTCCCTGTTAAAATTTCTCAATGTAACCTCAATATTCGTGAGTGTGTGTGTGTGTGTGTGTGTGTGTCTAAGTGCTGTTGAGTAAGTTCTCATAGCAACCCTACGTAGGGTTTCCAATAGTCCAGTGCTGATCCTATAGCGCCACATCACAAAATAAAACTCTAAATTCTCTCCACAAGGCATACAATGCTTTTTACGATCTGAGTATTATCTACCCAAACCTACATCCAAACAATCTCTTCTCTCCACTTATGCCTCTCAGCATTAAATTTTCTCTTCTTCCCAGTCTTTCCACATGTAAGTAGTCTCCTGACTTGGCAAATTTTTTTTTTTTAAATTGGAAGGACATTTTTCGTAGAGGGTTTGCCACCAGAATACAGGTGTTGGTGAAAGGCATCATGTAATCTAAGCCAAAATGGGAATGGAAAACATCCATTGGACATGTAGATTCCAACAAGTCTACCACTACTGGTCACCTGATCTACAAATGTGGTGGGATCAACAAAAGAATCAATGAAAAATTAGAGAAGGAAGCTGCTGAGATGCGGAAGGACTCCTTCAAGCATGCCGGGGGTCTTGGTTTGCTTAATAGCTTTATTGTCTATACCAATATATCAATACCATTAATACCTGCTATAGCACAGTGAGAATAACCACTCTATATTAGATTGGATAGATAGATAGCTATTATAGCTATTACAGTTACAAATATCACTCTAAATCTTAAAAGTATTTTTCAAATCTTATGATTTGTATGAGTTTGTTTTCCAGTACAGGAGAAACAGGAGCCATAAGATCAAAATTTAAGCCTAAGGGAGAAAACTAAGGTAAACAAAATATACCTGAGATCTTTGCTTTGAGGTTTCTACGGTGGGAAAGAGTTCCATCCAGAGGCTGAGCAGAGTGAAAAGGTTGACTTTGGAAAGCCTTGGTACCTGACCTACAAAATAAAGGGTGAGCACTTAATACATTGTAAAATAAGGAGCTCTGGTAGCGTAGTGGTTACGACTCGGGCTGC
>NW_006411895.1:1499-9668 GCF_000296735.1 Chrysochloris asiatica
GACTCGAAGGCACATAACAACAATCTCAAGGTCACTTGGGCGCTTGCCGCCTTTACTCGCAGTTCTAGCGGGAGGGGCACTGAGAGGACCAGAGGGAAGCAATCAGTGAGAGTTTTTAGAGGACCAGCTTTAACCTCATGAGCTTCAGGTGATCTCCTGCGGAACCTCCCAAAGCTCGAGCCTTTCTCCAACCTTCATTGTTGTTGTTAAGTGCCGTAAAGTCGATTCCGATCCATACGACCCTGTATAGGGTTTCCAAAGAGCAGCTGGTGAGCTTGAACCGCCGATCTTGCAGTTCAAACGGCTTTGCAGTCTAGCGCTTTAACCCACAGCGCCACACCAGGACTCCTAGTTAGGCAGGGAAAAAAGTTAGCCCTGATAAACGAAGCTTCGGGTACCACCTAATGGTGGTGAAGAAAGCTTTTCGGGATAGGGCGTAGGTAGGCGGTGATGAGGCAAGAATACAAGGGTAAGAGATACATAGCACTAAAAAAAATGTGAGGGTGAAAAAACAGTTGAAATCTAGGAAAGCACCGCATGCGTTAACTATGGCAATCAAAGGAACCGCGCGTTTAGGAATTCACTCAGTATCGTCAATTCTCCCAGAGCCCAAGTTCTAGGTTCCAGCAGGTAAACTAAAGGGAGCAACAAGAGTACGATTTAAAAAACCGTTAAGGCTGGACCAAGAGGTGCCGGAGGCAGAGGCGAAGTCGCGCCCTGGGCGAGAAGGGGCAAGCGGGGAGCCGGGAGTTAAAAGGCCGGAGGCTCACAGGGCAGAGCGAAAGGCTGGGGTGGCGGGAGCAAGGTCCGGGACACTCACCAGTCATACTGCCAGTCTGGGTGCTGACTGAGCGCCCGGTCCCCGCGCTCTCCAGATTTTGCATCTGCTCTGCTTCTTTCATCCCAGTTCTAGCGGCTTCGGCAGCCCAGGAAAGCTCTCGCTGTCAGGCATGATCTCTGCCCCAGCGGTTGCCTGCTTGCCTCCTCCCAGCAACGATAAAGGAACAGCCCACTCGGCGCAGGCAGCTGTCGTACCTAACCCGACCGCCGCCACTTCCGGGCGCCTGGTGTGACGTCAGAGCGGGGCGTGGCCCGGTGACGCTCGAGTCCCTTCGACGGCGAGTGGGTGGGTGGTTGGGTGGATCCGTGTGAAATATTGCGCACGCTATAAATCCTTTGAGGACTAAATTTGGTTCTCTTCGATAGTTCTGCCAAAAGTAAGGTCCCTTGCGGTTGTTTTGCTGCAGATTGCGCGGACTCTGATAGGGTGATGAGGATTGCCCAGAGTTGAGAGGTTTGGTCAGAGCGAAGAACTGAAACGGAGATTTGCCCCCTTATTTCAGGGTCGAGGTCTCAGAGAACCTGGGGCTTGAAGAGGAAGCAGGCTGGGCGATCCAGGTGATTGTTATCATCGAAGATTGTCCGGCCCTGGGAAACTTAGCGAAGAATCTATTAAAGCCATGTGAATTTAAGCACAGCAAAGTTTCATTACTTGTAACAAGTAAGAATAGTCTCAGATCATTGTCTCCCTGAATAAAGGATTCGGGGAGTTTTTAAACTTTCAGGGGAATGAGGCATGAATTTTTCAAGAAGAGCAGTGTTAAGACTTGGCCCGGAAGTTGCTGTCGGACCCCTTGCTTCTAACATACAGTCACAATACAGTGACTGTATTTCTGGCATGTTCCGGGGACAGGACGAAATGGTCCTTATGGTACAAATTCTTTAATCAGGCTGGAACTGGCCCAGGGGCGGTGGCTTTTGAATATCTGTAACAAGAAGATTAACAAGTGTAGGGGCACAAACTTAACGCTGGAAAATGACCACACCAAGGTCTCATAGAAACATCTTCTGTCCCTTTCTCCTGTTCCTGATATCTCGGAAGGAGCAGACAGCAGCTCCTCCAGCTATCTGGTTCTCCTGCTTTAGTTACACATGTGCTGGGAAAGAGGTAGGAAAGAGCCTGCAGCTCTGCCTCACACCTTTGTTCACTAGAAAAGAACTGACAACCCTTATGACTCTTCTTGTTCCAGAAACACCTTTGTTCTCTAGAAGAGAACTGACAACCTTTATGACTCTTTTTGTTCCACATACCAACCAGAACTTCCCTTACGTTTGTGAAGCTTGTAGAACACCATATAAAAAGACCCTAGTCCCAGCCCTAGTTGCCACTGGAAACCACTGTTTCACCTTTTGTGGGTAAATTCACTTGTTGGTAAACCATCTCTTTTATTCTCTTTTCAGTAATAAACTAATGTCCCTCACAATGTGTTCTGGCCTTTTTTTACTTAGTCTCTTGGTACCTATGTATTCAAAAGGCTTTTCCCTTCCGGGCCTGAAACCCAACAACAGAAAAAGCAGGGCATGGTCTTCTCTTTTCAGCTGCTTTCGCTGTCTTTTGCCTGGTATCAGCTTAGAATATCTAGGGGCCTCTGTTGCAAGGAACAGGCTCATATATGTGGACCTTTTTATGTATAATTTTCTTACATCTTTGAACCCAAGGCCATTAAGACTGGGTAGGAATTCTTCAGACCAGCTGGTTTCACTAGGCACCAACAACTATGGATGTTCAGCTTCTTACTAAATACATTGTTGTTGTTGTTGTTAGGTGCCGTGGAAACCCTGTATAGGGTTTCCGAGGTTGTAAATCTTTACAGGAGCAAAAAGCCTCATCTTTCTCCCACGGTACAGCTGGTAGTTTTGAACTGCTGACCTTGTTGTTTGCAGCCCGATTCGTAACCACTATGCTACCAGAGCTGCTACTAAATACATTAAGACATGATAAAAGGTAGAACTGTGGATTGTCAGAAAGTTGAGGATAGGAGGAAATAGCAAGTGATCCTGGGACAATCTAAGGAGTATACTGACAGATTTGTGCCCAGGACCTTTTTATTTTAATGTCCTAGGCATGGCTCAAAATGAAACCCCTCCCTCCTCAGTAATTCAACTCATTTTCTATCACCAACTCATTCTGTTACCACTAACACACAAAAGTAAGCTAAAACAGATTCCATACAGAAAGCAATGGCTGAACATTATGAAAGTGCATCATTGTGTAAAGGACTGAGTGAGAATCTTCAGCATTGATAGATATGTTCATTGACTCTCACTGCTGCAAAGGTAGTCCCGGGCTTAAAACCGGGTACCTATCGATGACTCCATTGCAAGTCATCAGTTCTGACTATGTTGAATATTTTGTAATTTTCATTATCGCTTTTTATTATCAATATCTTTATAAATCCTATCTTTATCTTTGGGGTTGGAAAAATAAACTTACAGATATACAACCCTACAGAGGATTACTATTACATGTATATATAAAAAGAAAGAGTCCTGGTGTGGCCTTGTAGGATAAGCACTGGACCACAAGGTCGGTTTGAACTTCAAGGTTGGTGGTTCAGACTCACCAGCCGCTTCTCCTATACAGGGTGGCTATGAGTCAGAACCAATTTGACAGCACTTAACAACAACATATGTATATATTGTTATGAGCAGTAGAGTTGGTTCCAACTCATAGCTACCCTGTATAGTGTTTCCGAAGCTGTAAATCTTTAAGGGAGCAGAAAGCCTCATGTTTCTCCTGTGGAATGGTTGGTAGTTTATATATATGTATATATAAAAAACTTTCTGTTGTGACTAGACCATCACAACCAAAAAGTTGTGGTTTACAGAACAGACCATCAGTCCCACATTCAACAAATTCTATACTTTGTGTCATTACAATGATTGCAATCCACACCATTTATCACAAGTTAACAGTATTTGCATCTATTCACGTTTCTCCCTCCTCCCTCTCCAACCATCATAAGATGTTTCATTCAAGTAGAAAATGTGTTAACTTTTTACAACTATAGTCTCATGCAATATTTGTCCATTTGTGTTCATCCATTGCAATCCTGGTATGATGCTGCAGGATAATGCACTGGGTCGCAAGATCAGTTTGAACTGAAAGGTTGGTGGTTCAAACTCACCAGCCACTCCTTAGAAACCATTTACAGGATCCCTATGAGTTGGAACTGACTTGATGGCACTTAATGAAACATTAACTACTCCCCACTTTTAGTTGCACATCTTCTACAATTGCAGTTGTGACAATCACAATGAATACTGCTAACAGTTACTCACAATTGAGTTATAAAATCCTATCACCATCTTCCCCCACCCCCTTTCACCAGATCCATCGGGAAAAGAGGGAAACTATTCAGTGGGGATTTGACCTTACCCGCCTCATTCTGAAACTAAGCACATTCATGAAAGCTTATAAGCTAGCCACTTCATGACTTTATAGTGCCCCCCCCCCATTTTTGATAGCCAATTGCTAAATGCCCATCCTTATCAACCCATTATACTGAGGAAACAAGCTTGTTCCTTGATATGAAGAATCTTTCCACTCTGGTTGGAATTTTGAATCCATTGATGAATCCCATATAATTAAGCACAATTATGATGCCTGTCTGATTGGGATTTCCTGTTTCCATCATCTCTTTGATTTATCTTAGTTGTCATTGTACTATTTTATCTAATAGGTTATCATTTGTTGCTGTTCTTGTTAAGTGCCATCAAGTTGGTTCCAACTCATAAAGTCCCTGAATAGGATTTACACACACACACTCGTGTAATTCTATAGCTCTTTTAAAAAGAACTCACAGAGGAACTGCTTGTTAAAAGACACTTGCTAAGGGTGTTAGTGTGACTTACTCTAAGAAGAATGCCCTGATCACCATATTCCTGGAGGTTAGAAAACAGATAAAGCTGATAATCAAGAAGAATTATAGCCTAACAAGCTCCATTGTAATTTCTTCCCATGTACTCGCTTTGTGCCTGCCAGCGTGTAGCCATTTGTATACCCAAACTGATTAAAATCTCACTGTCCTTAAATAAATAAATAAAAATAAAAATAACTCACAGATACCTCCATTTGCAGTCCTGCACATCCAGGTTACTTCTAGCCTTCCCCCTTGCTATATTTGTAAATATCTTCTCTAATAGTAAGAAAATTGGCTTCCATTATTTCAATATAGTTTAAGGAAGAGGTGTTTCACAATTTTCATGAAGACTTGTTGTTAAGTGCCATGTGTCACCAGTGACTGGTGAGCTTGAATCACTGACCTTGGGGTTCAAACCGACTTTGCAGTCCAGCACATTAATCCTCGGTACCAAACCTGACCCCAAATAGTACAGTGCACAGAACAGGTCTTAATACTGTTTGGTTCTGCCCCTTGGTTTTTAATTTGTTCATTGTCTACACATAACCTGAATCTGCTCCTTTAGGTCCAGTTGATTGGTGGTGTTAGTCTTAGCAGTGTGTTATTTTGGACCCAAGCCAGTTACAAAATAAGCTGAGGTCTCATGGCTTTGATTGTAAATATATTTTAACACTAGCTGGGCTTGTTGGTAACTGGTGGTATTTAGCAAAGTAAGTACCTGGCTTACAGAGGAAAATGTATCTCACACTCTGTTTTGCTCTTGCACAGCAGAAGGCCCACCATGAATAGTGCCTGTGTGTTCCTTCTGGAAACCAGGTAGCCAATGTACCCTGTGGATTGGCCCTAATTTGGCCACTTCAGGCAAAGTGTGGCCCTAAGCACTGAATCTAGGAATTAAGGTTTCCTAAACAGAATTCTCAGAAGACAGTTCCTGGCAGCACTTAAACCCTGAGGAAGCAAGAAAGAAGCCTGAAACAAAGTCCAGATGCCCTTCAAGGAACATTCATTTTGTTACGGAGGGCAGTGCTGACAAACAGAAATGATTTTTGCAGGTTTTCCATAGATTGTCCCTAATGGTGTCCTCAGAAAGTAAACTTGGTGTCATATAGATTAATGTGCTACAGAGGAAGACTGTTGAGGGAACCCTGGCCCCATTTGTGCTCCTACAAGGTGGGAAGGACTGGCAGGCTCATTTTCCAGGGTTCTCCAGAGGCTCTCTGTGAGAACATGCACATTGCCCAAGCTCCTTGTGAGTCACCATTCTTGTGGGGCCTTCTAGACTGTCAGGTTGGTCCACTTGGGTTTGGGTATTAGATATATTAGAAATCAACAGAAGCATATGACTGAGAGGATAGATATGAGAGAAAAAAGAGAACTACCAATGCTGGCATACCTACCATATGCTAGATAGTTTATCTATGTCTGGTTCTACATCTGGATCTCTACTATGTCTATAAAAATATAGTCATAATCCAGGGGCTATATTTAGTAATAATAATAATAATAGCATCTTACATTATGGAACAGTTACTATGCTCCAGGCTTTTTTCAAGGTATTTTGCATATATGATTTCATTTAATCCTTTCAAAAACCTTATAAAAGTATACTATTATTGGAACCAAAACATTAAATAACTTACTTAAACAGACTCCTTGAAAGGAGTGGCCACAGATATAAATAGAACCTTACATCATTTAATACAGTAACCTAATGAAATGGATTATCTCCCCATTTTATAGGTGAAGCAAATGAAATCCTTAGACACAGCAGCATGAGTAACAACTCGGAAGCTTGTTAGAAATGCAGATCTTGGGCCTCAAACCAGACCTACTGAATCAATTTGCATTTTAGGAAGAACTACTGGGCTATACCAAGAGGTTCCAGAGCCCTCAAAGTTGAGCATGGATTAAGAATTCATCTGGAGGCTATATTAAAACACAGATTCCTGTCCCTGTCCATGACTGTCTGAGTCCATAGTACTTAGCAGTATTTGAACCCTTTATAGAACTAATAAGGAGCTCTGGTAGTGTAGTGGTTACGAATCGGGCTGGTAACCACAAGGTCAGCAGTTCGAAACTACCAGCTGCTCCGCAGGAGAAAGATGAGGCTTTCTGTTCCCGTGAAGATTCACAGCCTCGGAAATCCTGTACAGGGTTGCTATGGGTCGGAACCGACTCCACGGCAAATAACAACAACAATAGAACTAATAAGCTGGAACCCAAGGTCAGTTTGAGCCACAAGGTTGGTGGTTCAAACCCACCAGCCACTCCTTGGAAATGCTATACAGTGTTGCTATGAGTCGGAACTGACTGGATGGCACTTAACAACGACATAGAACTGCTTAAGGAGCCAATTATCATAGTGGTTACATGCTGAGCTGCTAACTGCAAGGTCAGCAGTTCAAATCTACCAGGCACTCCAAGGAAAAAAGATGGAGCTTTCTGCTCCCATACAAATTTACAGCCTTGGAAACCTTATGCAGGTTCACTATGAGTCAGAATCAATTCCAGGGCATAACATCTTCACCACTAGAGAACTGCTTCTACTAACTGCTCTTTGGTATCATATCCACCAACATTACCAGCAAATAAAAAAGAATTGCTGTTGAAAACCAGTTGTTATCGGATGGACTGACCCGTGGTGCCTCTGAGTGGAATTGAACCTCCAACCTTCAGATTGGCAGCCAAGTGCATTAACCATTTGCACCACCCTTAAACATTAAACAAATTTTTCATACTCATATTCACATCTTCATACTTACTCACTGCTGTGGAATTCATTCCCACTCACAGTGACCCTATAAAACAGCAGAACTGCTCCATAGTTTCCAAGACTGTAAATCTTCACAGGAGCAAACTGCCTCAATTTTCTCGTGAGGCATGGCTGGTGGTTATTGTTAGAAATGAAACCCGATGTCGCAAAAAAGACACTCAGTGAGACTAAATTACCTTGGCAAGGCAAAATTTACTTCTGCAGAAGCATGCACGTAGCTGTACAGCAACAGGGCAGCGAGCACACTGAGCCGGCAGTCCACTTGGGGTTTTTATCCCTGACGCAAGTCTTAAGGCTGTGTCTCACCCCATTGGCTAGGGATTCGACTATACAGTCTTTTCTTTATCTGGTTGTTGTTAAGTGCCGTTGATTCGATTCTGACCCATGGAGACCCTGTGTAGGGTTTTTTAAGGAGCAGCTGGTGAGCTTGAACCGCTGACCTTGCAGTTCAAACAACTTTGCAGTCTGACGCGTTATCCCACAGTGCCACACACTCCTGGTTGGCTAATTCAAATTTCTAAGGTCCACATTCTTCTTACTCACTTTGTTGTTGTTGTTGTCAGGTGCCATCGAGTCGGAACCGACTCATAGCGACCCCATGCACAGCAGAACGAAACAATGTCCGATCCTGGGCTAACCTCACTACCGCTGCCACACCCGAGTCCATCAATGATGCCACCTGGCTGATCCATC
>NW_006411896.1:0-926 GCF_000296735.1 Chrysochloris asiatica
TTTTCCATATTCTGGAATAATTTTGAGTAGAGTTGGTGACAGCTCTTCTCTAAATGTTTGGTAATATTCACCAGAATAATACCATTCAGAGTTTTTTGATGACCTGATCAATTTCTTCTTTTGTTATAGGTCTAATCAAGTTTTCTACTTCACTCTGTGCAAGTTTAGGTAGGCCATGGTTTTTTAAAAATGTATCCATTTATTCTTGGTTTTTTTAATGTGTTGGAGTATAAGTCTTCGTAATATTCTATTATTATCCTTTTTATTTCCATTGATTCTGTTGTGACATCACCCATGTGGTGTCTTATGCATGTTATTTGTGTCTTTTCCCTCTTTTCTTTTGTTAGGTTTGCCAGTGGTTTGTCAATTTTATTAATCCTTTCAAAGAACCAGTTTCGTGTCCTGTTGATTATTTCTATACTTTTTCTTTTTCTATCTCATTTATTAGTACTCTAATCTATATTATTTCTTTACTTCTGGTGACTGTAGGTTTACTTTGTTTGTCTGTTTCTAATTATTGTAGATATGTTAATATGCTGATTTTGGTTCATTTTTATTTTTGGATTTGTGCATTTTTTGCTATAAATTTATCTCTCAGTATTGCTTTTACTGTGTTCCATTGGTTTTGATATGTTGTGTTTTCATTCTCATTTGTGTCTAGGAACATTTTATTTAATTTTTTATTTGTTTTACTACACCATAACTTTTCAGCAGGGTGTTATTCAGTTTTATAATTTGACTTTATTTCCTGGTCTTCTTATTGTTGATTTCTAATGTTATAGCATTGTGGTCTGAGAAGATTCTCTGTAGTATTTTGGTGTTTATAAGTTTATGGAGGCTTGTTTTGTGGCCTAAGACATGGTCTAGTCTGGAGAATGTTCCATGTGCACTGGAAAAGCTTGTGTGTTGTGCTGTTGTTGGGTTGA